>NC_066510.1:5720654-5897923 GCF_024679095.1 Eriocheir sinensis | reverse complement strand
GAGGGACTTCACTGGAAGACGGCACTCATCTACCTCGACGACGTGATTGTCTTTGGCCAGACCTTCGAGCAGGAGATGGAAAGGCTGTCAGAGGTTTTCGCTCGGTTCAGAGCTGCACACCTTAAGCTCAGCCCGAAGAAATGCTGTCTGTTCCAAAAGGAGGTCCAATATTTGGGATACATCGTGAGCGAGGCTGGAGTACGCACTGATCGTGAGAAGGTGGCTGCGGTAAGGGACTGGCCGACACCCACCAACGTGAAGGAGCTGCGGAGCTTCCTCGGGTTGTGCTCATACTACCGCAGGTTTGTGAAAGGCTTCGCTACGATTGCTGCACCACTGCACCTCCTGACGAAGAAGGGGCGCAAGTTTGAGTGGACAGCGGAAACTCAGGTTGCCTTTGAGAAGCTCAAGGAGGCCCTTATCAGCTCGTCCGTACTCACCTACCCAGACCCCTCTAAGCCTTTATACTGGATTGTGATGCCAGTGATGAGGGGATTGGTGGAGTGCTGTCCCAGGCATGTGCCGACATGGAACGGGTTGTGGCCTACCTCAGCAAGAAGCTCACCCCAGCCGAGAAAAACTATTGCGTGACCCGGAAAGAACTCCTGGCAGTAGTCAAGAGCCTTGACTTTTTCCATGCTTACCTGTACGGTGCAACTTTCACCATCCGCACGGATCACGCTGCATTGCGTTGGTTGAAGTCACTGAAAAACCCTGAGGGCCAGCTTGCTCGCTGGATAGGTAAACTAAAGCAGCATCACTACACTATTGTGCACCGATCTGGGCTAACACACGGTAACGCGGACAGCTTGAGCCGGCGCCCCTGCCTACCTGAGTGTCAACATTGCCTCCAGAGGGAAAGCGTCCAGAATATGTGCCGCCGCACTACAGTGGAACAGACAGCGGAGGTGCCATGGGAAGACTTGGGAAAACTGCAGCGGGAGGACCGAGATCTGAGACCAATTATGGAGTGGCTGAGTCAGTCGTCAACGCGACCTGGGTGGGAAGTCACCTCGAGAGAAAGCCCTACCACCAAGAATTACTGGACTCAGTGGGAAACTCTTCGGATGGACAACGGGGTGTTGCAGCGACGCTGGGTCTCTCTTGATGGTCTTGACCACTACTGGGTCCACGGTGATACCTATGAAGTCCCGGGAAGGCGTCCTGAAAGAAATGCACGACTGCATCACCAGCGGACACCTTGGAGTAAAGAAGACAATGAGTCGCCTGCGCCAAAGGTTCTACTGGGTTGGCATGAGGAAGGACGTGTAAGAATGGTGTCACGCATGTGAGGTGTGCTGTGCAAAGAAGGGCCCCAAGAAGATCGACCACCCGTTGAACGGGTGGCAGTGGGTATAGCAGGACCCTTGCCTCTGACGACGATCGGAAATAGGTACATCTGCGTCACAATGGATTACTTCACCAAGTGGCCGGAAGCCTACGCCATCCCTGACCAGGAAGCCACTACCATCGCCAAGGTTTTGGTGGAGGAGTTCTTCTGTCGCTTCGGTGTGCCTAACGAGCTCCATTCCGACCAGGGAAGGAATTTTGAGTCAACAGTCCTTGCTGAGTGCTGCAAGCTTCTCGGTATCAAGAAGACCCGGACCACCCCTCTGCACCCACAGTCAGATGGAATGGTGGAGAGGTTTAATTGGACGTTGGGCCAGGAGTTGGCCAAGCAGTGCAACAATGATCAGTCTTCATGGGATCAGAAGCTGCCTGCGCTTCTCATGGCCTACAGGTCTGCCGCCCACGAGACTACGGGGTATTCACCGGCAAAGCTGATGTTTGGACGTGAGCTGCGATTGCCGGTGGACCTATTGACTGGAAGGCCTCCTGGGGAAAGCCTTCCAAGGGACGCCTCCAGTTTTGGCCGCCAACTAGAGGAACGGCTGAAAGAGGTGCACCATCAAGTCCGAGGTGCCTTGAAGTTCTCCGGGGAGGCCATGAAGCGCGGTTACAATATGAGGGTAAGCCACGTTGACTTCAAGGAAGGAGACCAAGTCTGGCTTTACAACCCGCAGAGGAAGAAAGGACAGTCTCCGAAGTTACAGAGCCCCTGGGAAGGCCCTTATACTGTACTAGAACGCCTCTCCGACGTGACTTACCGAATCCGGAGAACGGAAAGGACCAAGCCGAAAGTTGTCCACGTCAACCGCCTATGGAGATACCACGGTCCGGGAAACTACACCTGGAACAACTACAGACACCCAGCAGCCGACGAAAACGCAAGGGACGTCCAGGACCGAGAGGAGGTTGACGACGACATAGGCCTTCTGGACCTTTCAGCCGAGGGAGATAACCTACAGGCTTCGGCCTATGTTCCAGGGACACCCCAAGAAGCGGACGACGACGAGGCGCACCAGGAGACAGACGCGCAGGAGGCACCGAACAGAAGACAGAGACAACGCAGGCGTCCACAGCGATACGACGATTATTATGTTTTTGATTAATTTTCTTATGTTTGTATATAGTTAAGTGTGTGATCGGGACGATCACAATTAAGAGGGGCGGGATAGTGTTGTGCTGGAAGCTTCCCCCGGCGTCCATGGGCCTCTAGAAGGCTCCGGGAGGAGCGAGCAGGGGGGCGGGGAGCAAGGCGAGCCGTCCGCGCCCCGCGGGGCTAGCGGCCAGGCGCCAGGCGGGAAGTGTTGCCAACTCGCACATATTTTTGCTACATGTTTTTGTATGATCTAAAATATACTGTAACGTTCTAGACTGTACTATTCTGGATATATAGGAGAAGAGGGCGAGAGGGGACAGTCCCAGTTATAGTAAGCTAGTGGTAAGTGAAGAGTCAGAGTGAAGTGTACTACTAAGGAAGAATATTAATCTACAGAAGCTGTGCAAAGTGTTTACATATCTCCCTCCCACGGAGTCTCCTGGCGGCGACACGGAACCCAAGTAACACGTCCGGCATAACAATATTTAGCAGCAACCTAAAAAAAAATCGGACATGAAGAATTATCAATAAATCCAATAAATAAATCCGAGCAATCTGGTACCGGTTGCGAGCAATCTGGTACTGGTACCGTACCGTTTAGCTGGTACCGTTAGTACCGGTACTGGTACCGGTACCTGCCCACCCCTATTGTATAGTCCAATGTTTGTGTGGATTCATGACCACCTTCTTGGTGTCTTGAACCCCCATGACTACCTTGCTTCCATGATCATCCCTGTGAACACATATCGGAGGTAGGAAACATTTTTCTGTAATAATTATGTATCACTGAACCCTGATTAGGGTAGCTTGTTATTTAGCAACGGTCAGGTGTTTAAGCTACGGCCTGTGTACCATATCTAATATATGTAGTTGTAGTAGTCTGAAGAGATGAGTGAGCCCTTTAAGGTGAATAGAAGTGATGAGTGATAATTATTAATTAGGTTTGTTACTTAACTTCAGTAAGCTCGCTATCATTACCAACAGAATGATGAATTGTAAATGATATTGTTACTAACTTCAATAAGCTCGCTACCATCACCAACAGAATAATGAGTTGTCATAATATTGTTACTTAACTTCCATATGCTCGCTACCATTATATAGTAACATAATGTGAATAAACCTCATAATTTAACCTTTGTGTTGCGTCACCCTAACAACTATGAAGCTCACTTGATAGTAATACTATATTAAAAACAGAGGATCGAAGCTGAAGGCAACACATATGCACTCCACATTCTATTTTTTTTCTGTGTATTGAAGCTGTAGTTAGCAAGATTAATAGAATTTTTTAAGGCCATGATTAGGGGCATTGATATTTACATGTGTTGTTTATTTTCATAAATTTATTCCTCACACCATAGCTTTAGATGGGTCAACTGTTACATGCACTTGACTTCTACACATGTATGTATGGTAGTGTACTGAGAAGAGTGCTGCATGTTGACCCTTTGTTTCCTAGTGTACATATTAGCATTACTATATAGTATTACTGACTTAACTCTATCCTTTTGAGTTGACTATGCAGAGCAGTGCTTGTTTATTAATATTATTAAGAGTAAATTAAACAAATAAATCCGCCACACAGGTTACCAGTGCTATGATTCACTCATGAAAAAAACAACCATGCAGCCACAAAACTGCACTTGAATAATAAAAAATCTGCCACATACTGAAATGTTATATCCTACATGAAAACAACTGCAGAGTAATTTCTGAAACAACATTCATAGGATTTACATACTATTAAAAAAATACAGCAAAAAATGAATACAGAAATTCTGTCACATGGTAATTATTATTTTAGAGTAATTATTTGGGGTTTTTTTTACTGTTGTTTCCTTAAAGTTTTCACCATAAATGGAAGAAGTGATTCATCATACAAAAGATTTACATATACAGAAACCATACATCTACAGTCCACTACTCTCATATCCTCTACTTCAAAATACACTCTGGATGTTCATTCTGCTTTACAATGTATGGCCGAGAAATGAGGTATTGTAACCTCTATCATGATGTTTAACTGGGGACATGTCTGGAAACTTATTAGGTGGGGTTCATCAGGAGGCGAGAGCATAAGACTTAAGCAATTAGGGATCACCAACTCATTACGTTAAAATCTATCATGGACCAGGTAGTAACATTCCTCTATTTAATGTTGGGAGTTGCTGGATCTGGCTGGAAAGTAAAGACCAAAACCCACCATGGTCACTGCAAGCATGTGGCCATCACTGACCACCCTAAACCTCCATTTGTGCAACCCCTAATCATGGAGGACAACCATGTAAAATATAAAAAAAAAATATATATATATATATATATATATATATATATATATATATATATATATATATATATATATATATATATATATATATATATATATATATATATATATATATATATTACAACAATTACAATTACCATTATTATTATTATTATTATTATTATTATTATTATTATGGAGATTACCGTTTGAATTAGAATGATCTGAGAAGCACCACTCCTTTTTCATCATAGCTGGTAGTAGTTGCTTAATTTGGGGGATATTCAGTTATTTATAATTCCTTCCCTCGTCAGTCGATTTTAAACACCAAAGATTAAAATCAAAGAGCAGTCAGGCTGTGATGATGTCCTTACAACAGATGACATGCTGAATGAGGTTAACCACCTGGATGCAAATTTCCTACAAGAAGACAAGCTATAGGAGTGGAGCAACAAGTGGCTGCTACAATTCAGTGAAGAAAAATATGAAGTCATGCACCTTGGGAGGGGAAATCCAGCATACCAATACCACATGGGAAACACTACTCCACTATCCACCACAGAGGCAGAGAAAGACCTGGGACTATATGTTATCAGGCTACCAGTGAAAGCCAATTCCGTGCCAATCACAGCGGACAGGTTAAAAAGTGTAGGAGAGGAAGATTGTGTAGTATAGTTCCTTTTACTTTGTATGCAGGTCCCTCCCTCTCATAGATGGATGTGGCCAGCGTTCCATGGCTGTAGATATTATTGAACTTCTTCAGAAGGTGATGACAGGGCTTCTTTATGTGGTGATAATGCCTAAAGTTCAAGTAGCAAGAATCATTGATATACTAGATTTTGACATGTCTCCCACATCATGGGAGTTGTAAATAAAAGGGGAGCCAGTTATTGTTACTAATTAGCATTAAACAATGTGTAACTATATATGACTGTCACATACATACAGATCAAGATCATTTGACAGTAATGATACTACTACTACTACTACTACTACTACTACTACTACTACTACTGCTGTTACTACTACTACTACTACTACTACTACTACTACTACTAGTTATAATAATAATAATAATAATAATAATAATAATAATAATAATAATAATAATGATTAGCAGAAATCATTTTGACTCCCAACAGTGACTAATGAATAATGGTGCAAATAATCAACATCACTATTCTCAGGTACACACACTAATGCTATCACTCAATAATAATAATAATAATAATAATAATAATAATAATAATAATAATAATAATAATAATAATAATAATAATAAAGAGAAGAATGAGATCAAAAGTGCACACAGTTTCAGTGAACCATGCATGTCCTTAGATTACCACATTCATGACATCTTTTATCTCCTTACGTCAAACTTATAAACTTTCCAACACAAGCACAATACAGTACAGTGTCTTAATGGAGCTCAAGTAACATGCTTGCTAGAATTTCATGTCAGACTGAAATGTTTTTGAAAACTCAGGACACTTAAAAAATACTAACACTTACATATCTTATACCAAGAAGTATGTTTGCCTCTACACTTAGATCTACTTTTTAATGTCTCCATGACTATAACCAACAAAGGCTACAAATTTTATGACAGAAGACCTCTGGTTCCTTCTGGTTCAGGATTTGGGTTTTAACTGTTGTTACTAAACAATGATACTGCTACAGAAAGTCATTGAACAATGTCATGAAATTTTCAGGGACAGACTGATGATGGTCTCTCACAATGATAAAGCCTCAGGAGCAGTTGATGGAGTAACAAGGGCAATGCTTGCTAGGGTCTTGGAGCCTTAGCAGCTTGGCTCCTTTTGCCCCTCCAGCATCAGTGCATTCTGAGGGGCCCTCCCAGACCTTACTTTTTTTTTTAATGAAGAGAGACATCCTGAGATCAACTGGAGACCCAGGGGGGGACTTTCAAAAAGTCCTTTATCTCTCTTTAGCTATGCCATTGTGAAGTAAGTCATCATTGTTTCTCCAGTACATTTATAAAGACTGCTATCAGGCCAACTCATAGTCATGAAAGTAAGTCATCAGTTCCTGCACACTTTTTTTTTTTTTTTTTTTTTTTTCAGACAACACCTCAAGAGTCACTGATGTCATCAGTGTTTCTGCATTGATCACTGATCAGCACTTCCACCAGAAAACACCTTGAGAAGGAGTGTTGCAGTAAGTCATTTGCTGTGTTTCTGTAATGCAGTGGTTAGTTTTTTTCTTAAATATCATGCAGGAATAGTTACAGAAGTATTTCTTCATTATTTCTGCAGCACTGATAGTTTTTTTTTCCAAGACATCTTAAAAAATCATTTTGATGTTTCTACCACATTGTTCAAAAGTTTCTTTTATTCCCAAGGCAACACCTCAAGAAAAAAAGTAAAACTGCAAAAATGTCACACAATGTTCTTGTTTCTTCCCAAGATAACTCTCAGGAACAGTCATGGAAATAAGTCATCTTTATTTCACCATAACTTCCACAACACTGATCAAGTTTCCTTTCCTAAACAACACTTATAGGAGTCAGAGAACTAAGTCAGCAGTGCTTTCATAATAAGCTCTTTCTTCACACAAGCACTTCAGGTATTGGTGTTGCAGTAACAAGGTTTCTTTATAAGTAAAAAAGTTATCACTTTAACACTTTCAGAACCAGTTTGTGAAACAATCAATCACTACCAACACCTTATTCATTTGTTTCCTTTTCTCTTTCACTCAGGGATCAAGCTCACAAAGTAGTGATTACAATGTCCTGATTCACAACACATTATGTCATAGCCTTGATAGCCAAAGCACTGCAGTTTTCATGGTTTCATCCAGTTTCACCCAATCACTGTTTCAGTGGTCACACCAAGTATATATTATTACTCCAAGTCTTTATGCTAAGTATTTACTTACTGTACTAGATTTTTTATCGAGGAAAATTGTGCATAGACATAGAGGTGCCCTTCTTTTTTTTAAAGTCTGCTGCTAGCCAAATGGTTGCATATAAAATGTCCGAATAACATCTTGTACTTGAAATGATTGCCAGGTAATGTGAATCAAAACTTGTTTACTAACTCAAGTTTCTCCCTCTGACATATATCACGTCAATTAAGAATGGTAACAAGTTATGAGACTATGAAGTAATGTGCAGATAAGTCTTGATTTGTTAACATTAGTCACCCGGCTGTGTCAGCCACACAGCCCTAGTTTTGGACACACGTGTGTAACTTTTCATGTATTCTAATGCAGGTTGGAAAACAGTATCCATGACTATCATCATATTCATTAGTGTCATAAATACAGATGGGAAAAAATATTACTAATGTATAGTTTTATCTGATATACTGTGATCTACTGAATAGGTTTACAGAATAGCCTTTTTGCGACAGAGCATGCAATCCATCCACATAATTTCCCCATCACTCACATTCTTATATGAATAATTTTAGTAGATTCTGAATTTCAAAAAAGTTGATAATTACATGTTTCCTTGAGTTTAGTGTTATTAGTCTCAATCTGTTTTAAAGTGAGTGAAAAATATATATGAAGCAGCATGGATCCAAAAACATGCTTATGTTACTGACATGGGCAGTTGATATTAGCAAGCCAAGACTTACCTGCACATTACTTCATAATCTCTGAGCTCGTTACATTCTTAATTAACACAACATATATCAAAGGAAAGAACTTGAGTTAGTAAATAAGCACTGATTCACATTACCTGGTAAATAATTTAAATGCTATTTTGTTATTCAGACATCACATATTCAACCAATCATCTTGCAACAAACTTACTGAGGAAAGAGGCACCTGTATGGGCAAGTGCATTTTCACCTTGAAAGAAATCAAGTACAGATGATCTTGACACTGCCAGGAGTTCCCTAGCACACAAAATAGTTTGTAGTTTTGTAGTTGGTAGTGTTTGTAGTTTAGAAAAGTTTCATGCCTGTTATTTTCTGAATGATCAGCTTTTGGAAAATAATCTGTTAGTGAGTAAAGTCTGCAATTTTCTTAACAACATTGAGGTCGTTCATGACAAGCTTGATGAGTGCCCTGGCTTGGAGGGTGGCGGGGTCACGCTCCTCAGGGTCCTCCTCAGCCTCATCCTCCCCGGCATCTGCTGTCAGGCCCATCTCAGCCTCCAGCACTGACATTAAGAGGGAAGAAAGTAATTTTAGTTTCATTATTATACAAGTTTTCAAAGTATACTGCCTGATACATTTGCAAATAAATTATAAATTACATGATAAACTATTAATTACATAAATTACAATTATAATTACAAAAAAAGCATTTAGGAGTGAAAAATTCTCAGCTAATCATTATTGTCATCATTATCATCATCTACTCCATTTTTGGTGGATTAGGATGGGCAGCAAAATGACCAGTTAAAATAGAGACATTATGAGAAGGAAACAATAGGAAAGTTTGAGGAGTAAAGAACACCAAGTGAACTAGAGTCCACTGATGCCCTCACCTGTATTATGCCCATGATTCATTGTCACTGACACTGAATCATGGCTCACAGCTAGTCAGGACACAATATAATTTGTGTGCAGTCTTGAATTCAATCACTTATCCACTCATTTTATCTTCAAAGCTACCTCATTTCCAGCCTGCCAATCAATCAATCGGAGTCCCCGCCTGGGGGGGGGACCACAAATTCCCCCAGGGAGGACTCTCCTTCTGACTGCCGACTTGAGAGGTGTCTTGATAACTCCTCGAACCTTTTTCTTATCAATTTCTGCAACATCCGCGGTCTTCGTTCTAATGTTCATTCTGTGGAACACCATCTCTCCTCCTCTAAACCTCACCTTCTCTTCCTCACCGAAACACAGGTTTCTGAGGCTACTGACAGCAATCTCTACTCTGTTCCCTTCTACTATCTCTATCCTAAATTTCAATCCAAAGCTGGATGTTGCGCCTACGTGCGCAACGACATCACTTGCTCTCTTACCCACGACCTTGACTCGTTAGAATTTTCCACCATCTGGCTAAGACTTCATTGTCATTCTATTACTAAACACATCTGTGCTGTTTATCTCTTACCTAACTCTACTAACTATGTAAAATTCTTTGACTACTTGAACTCTAAAGTGGAGCACATCTTGACCCACTCTCCCTTTGCTGAAATCTCCATCCTAAGAGATTTCAATGTTCACCACCAGCATTGGCTTTCATCCTCTTTCACTGACCAGCCTGGTGAGCAAGCCTACAACTTTGCTCTCCTCAATGACCTAGAGCAGTTGGTCCAGCACCCTACACGTCACGTATTCCTGACCGTCTTGGAGACCGACCCAACATACTAGACCTCTTCCTTACCTCTAACTCTTCTACTTACTCTGTCAAGTTGTTCTCTCCATTGGCCTCCTCCGATCACAACCTTATTTCTGTATCCTGTCCTATCGCTCCTGTACATCCTCTGGACCCACCGAAAAGGCGATGCTTCTGGCATTTTGCTTCAGCTCGGTGGGACGACCTGAGGATGTACTTTTCCGATTTCCTGTGGAATTATTATTTCTTCCAGGAGCAAGACCCCTCTGTGTGTGCCCAGCGCATCACAGAGGTGATTGTCTCTGGAATGGAGGCAAACATTCCACGTACTTTCTCTACTCCTCATGCTAAAAAGTCTTGGTTTAATCATGCTTGATCTCATCCTGTCAAAGATAGAGAGGCAGCTCACAAAAGGTACCAGAGCCTTCGAACTCCCGCTAACCATCATCTTTACATTTCTGCCCGGAATCGTGCCAAATCTATTATCCGACTTACCTAAAACTACTTCATTAAAAGAAAATGCCAAAACCTCGCTTTTTCTATTCTTCCCAGGACTTCTGGCATCTTGCCAAAAACATCTCCACCTACTTCACTTCTTCATCTTTCCCTCCTCTCCTTAGTCCTGACGGCAACACCGCCGTCTCATCTATCTCTAAGGCTGAACTCTTCTCTCAAACTTTCTCTAAAAACTTCGCTCTGGACGATTCTGGGCATATTCCTCCTACTCATCCCCCCTCTGACTCCTTTATGCCTGTTATTAAGATTCATAAGAATGATGTTTTCTATGCCCTCTCTGGCCTCAACTCTCAGAAGTCTTATGGACCTGATGGAGTGCCTCCTATTGTACTTAAAAACTGTGCTTCCGTGCTGACACCCTGCCTGGTCAAACTCTTTCGCCTCTGCCTGTCAACATCTACCTTTCCTTCCTGCTGGAAGTATGCCTTCATACGGCCTGTGCCTAAGAAGAGTGACTATTCCAATCCCTCAAACTACCGACCTATAGCTTTACTTTCTTGTCTATCTAAAGCTTTTGAATCAATCCTTAAATGGAAGATTCAAAAGCATCTTTCCACTTCTGACCTTCTATCTGATCGCCAGTATGGGTTCCGCAAGGGCCGTTCTACTGGTGATCTCCTTGCCTTCCTAACTGACTCTTGGTCATCCTCTCTGAGCCGTTTCGGTGAAACCTTTGCTATTGCGCTGGACATATCAAAAGCCTTTGATAGGGTCTGGCACAAATCTTTGCTTTCCAAACTACCCTCCTACGGTTTCTATCCTTCTCTCTGTACCTTTATCTCCAGTTTCCTTTCTGACCGATCTATTTCTGCTGTGGTAGATGGTCACTGTTCCTCCCCTAAACCTATTAACAGTGGTGTCCCACAGGGTTCTGTCCTATCTCCCACTCTCTTTCTGATGTTCATTGATGATCTTCTTTCCAAACGAACTGTCCTATCCATTCTTACGCCGATGACTCTACTCTGCATTACTCAACTTCTTTTAATAGAAGACCCACCCAACAGGAACTAAACGATTCCAGGCTGGTGGCAACAGAACGCTTAGCCTCAGACCTTACTATTATTTCTGATTGGGGCAAGAAGAACCTGGTGTCCTTCAATGCCTCAAAAACGCAGTTTCTCCACCTATCCTATCTTCCAAACAACTATCCCCTATTCTTTGACAACACGCAGCTATCACCTTCTTCAACACTAAACATCCTCGGTCTATCCTTAACTCAAAATCTAAACTGGAAACTTCATATCTCTTTTCTTACAAAATCAGCTTCCTTGAGGCTGGGCATTCTGTACCGTCTCTGCCAGTTATTCTCCCCCGCACAGTTGCTATCCATTTACAGAGGCCTTGTCTGCCCTCGTATGGAGTATGCATCTCATGTGTGGGGGGGCTCCATTCACACAGCTCTCTTGGACAGAGTGGAGTCTAAGGCTCTTCATCTCATCAGCTCTCCTCCTCATACTGAAAGTCTTCTACCTCTTAAAGTCCACCACCATGTTGCCCTCAGCATCGATATTTTCATGCTGACTGCTCTTCTGAACTTGCTAACTAAAATGCCTCCCCTCCTCCCATGGCCCCACTGCACACGACTTTCTACTCATGCTCATCCATATACAGTTGAAACCCCTTATGCAAGAGTTAACCAGCATCTTCATTCTTTCATCCCGTACACTGGTAAACTCCGGAACAGCCTTCCTTCATCTCTATTTCCTCCTGCCTTTAACTTAAATTCTTTCAAGAGGAGTGTATCAAGACACCTCTCCTCCCAAAATTGACCTCTCTTTTGGCTGCTCATAACTTTGGTCTCTGTAGGAACAGCGATTAGCGGGCTCTTTTTTTTTTTTTTTTTTTTTTTTTTTATGTTGCCCATTGAGCTTTTTCTTTAGCTGTAAAAAAAAAAAAATAATAATAAAAATAAGCTCTTTGGCTGAGCTTTCATTTACAGTGCTCGTCACTGACATTGTCACTGGGACCTTTCAAAGTGCATGCTCTTCCGGCAGAGTACAGGTGCCTTAAATCAAATCATCATTCATCAGGCAGCTCAACCTGGGCATCAGGTAACATGTTGATACTTAACCCCTTCACTCTGGCGACGCCGGCATTGGCCTCCGACGGTGTCACCGTATGGAAAGGGTTTTAGTCCTCTTCTAAACCTCTTCATCCTCTTCCATTTCCTCTTAATCCTCTTCTAAACCTCTTAAGAGAAAATGGAAGAGGATTAAGAGGAATTTATAGGAGGATTGAGAGGTTTAGCAGAGGATTAATCCTCTTTCATTTCCTCTTGACCCTTTCCATACTGTGACGCCGACGTCTGCGTCATGGATGGAAAGGGTTAAAAAAAATTGACAGTTGCCCATCTGTAGCTATCAAAAGGGTGCGACTAGTTGCTGTCCTCCCTCTCACCCTCCCGGCTTAGCTTGTACTACATTGTTGTTCTGCTCTCATACAGGATAATGGCTCACTACAATATCTTCTTGAGGAGTGATCCTACAGCTATTGCATTCCTTCACAAAGCTGGACACTCCACAAGGGCTATCTCGAAGTAGATGGGTGTCAGTACCCATCAAATTCAAAGATACCTAAAGCTTTTGGTTGAAACTGGCAACAACCAAATATTTTCCTATACAGTGGAACCTCTGTTCATGAACTTAATTCATTCCTGAGGGCTGTTCGTTACCCAAAATGTTCGTAAACTGAAGCTATATTCCCCATAGGAATCAAAGTAAAATGGATTAATCCATTTCTGGACACCAGAGGATTGCATACTTAAACTTTTACAACAGTACTTTGTGCACAAGTTCATAACACAAAACCAAAAGAAATCTAACACAGAAAAAAGAGGAATTCAATACTAAACAGATAAAATATATATGAAGACTTAGTTTAATTTTACCGTACCTGTACTGAGGAGAGTTCACGGCACAATAGGCGGTGTTACACCGGCCGTTTTCCTCAAACCATTGGGACTATGGGCAACCGCCGTACGCCCAACCCTTGGTTCCATCCGTAAGGATGGAAAATGATTGTGGGCACGAGCAACCGTGAACCTGTATGTAAATAGACAACGGCAGTGGCTGAGGAGTGAGGAGCAGCGGAAGATGGCCTGCATGTGGACTGGCAGAGCTGCTTTGTTTACTATTTAATGGACAAGATAAGACCTCGGGCTGTGGGACCACAGTTGGAAATACCTTTATTTTTCTCCTTTCTATGAAACTCGTAGGACTCCCGGTCTTCAAAGTACAGTTCTCTGACGAGGTTTGAGAAAACACTCCTGCCTCCCATCTTTGAAGCCATGGCCGTCCCCACAACCACTTCTTCCTTCCATTTAACTGCAGCAACAAGTCCATAACTTTGGTACAGGCAGCACAATCCACAACAGCCCTACGTTTATTAGCAGATGGCACCATGTCGATGCAGCGTGACTGCTTTCTTTACATTTCAGATACGGGCAACCGACCTTGGCTGTGTGTGACGCACACCCAGAAAAGTTGGAGTTGCCTGTTGCCCCTACTGCAAATGCGGTTGGAGGAATATCTTTCAAAAGTGGAAGGTGGTGAGGAAGGGAAAGTGAAGAGATGATGTTGTTTGGAAGGGGAGTCCTCTTCCATATTGTGCATTTAGTGAAAGATACACAGCAACTGACGGTCTCCCGCTGATACTCCTGGTTTGTTGCCCCACAATGTTGCCAGTTTGCGTGTTCATATCTCGAGACACCGCTCATCACCCGAGACGTTTTTGTTCGGAAAATTTGTTCGTGAACCGATTTGTTCTTGATGAGAGGCATTCGTGACCTGAGGTTCCACTGTATATATTTACGTATAATATTTTCCTTGGAAACGTTATAAATAGCCATTGTCTCTTCTAATGATGTAAAAAGGTAGAAAATGGGAAGAAAGAGCAGGTTGTTTTGAAAGCACAGCTGAATGCAGCTGCCTTAAGACTGGCTGATATTTCCAAACATATGCCTGTGATTAGCTGTCAAGTCCGATGATGTCATTGATGGTGCTTGCCTAATCAGTTGCCTTCCTGTCATAGCCACCTACTGACACTCTTCCTAAGCCTTTTTTTTTTTTTCTTAAGAGTTTTTGGCAAGGTTGCCCAGACAAAAGATTGTTAGAGATAACAAGGTTTGTTAGCAACCTTCTTTGAATCTTAACCCTGGATGTTCCAGGCACCCACACACACAGCCCCCCAGAGGTCAATCCCAGGCCTGGCTCAACGAGCTTGTGTCTAATCTGCACCACTCTGGCGGTCCCCAAGAAAAGGGGGTGGGTGTGGTTCATGGGGCAGTGGTGCTCTCCTACCCTACTACCTGGGGAAGGTAAACTGTGGTAATCAGGATGTTGCACTTGTAAACACCACAGGCCACTCTTACCTTCAAGCTGTTGCTCAATCTGGTCAAAGCGTTGCGTGATGCTGGTCTGCATCACCTGCACATGCTCCAGTAGATTCAGTTTGCAATTCACTGGTTCTATCCTCTCAGCCTCAGGAATGATGGGTGCTTGAACTGAAAAAGGAAAATGTGTATGAAAGCTACGTTTCCAAATAGAAGGTTTTGTCACTAAGTTTCCTTTACTGTACAATGGTTTGATTTATGATATTTCACTCTTATGATCGCCATATTTTAAGTAGCTCTGCTCACTTTACAACCCATCTGGCACACCAAAGACAAGCTTGTATAAAACGGTATTGTCAAATCATATTCAAACAAACAATGGCCTTTTATATACCTATAATTTATCTCATTTCAGGTACATAAAAAGACATCTGCCTCTGTAAATGGAAGTAAAAGGTATTTTATTCATTTACTGCATGTAAATCAAATAGGAAGTATACAAATAGCCTAGTGTCACATTTAACAATATTTCATGATATTTCATATATTTACATATGTGATTTACATGCAAAAAATAATTAAAATACCTATTATTTTCACTTACAGAGCCAGCAGTCTTTTTATGTACCCAAAATGAGATGGCTAGGTATTTAAAAGGCCATTGTTCTTTTGAGTATGATCTGACTAGGCTGTTTGATATAAGCTTGTTTTTCATGTGCTTGTATAGTACATTATCAATGCAAATCAGTATGTTTGGGATTTATATAAGAAAGTGTGCATTTTTTTGTATACATATACTTTAAAATATATTATTGAAAAATAGCTTGAATACTATTTATCACAACAGTTGAGTTTCACCCAAACTTGAACAAGCAGTGCTCATGTGCCACATCTATGCTCAGGAGTGGACAAATGGGATGAAACTGACTACAGTGGGGCACAGTGTCTTGCAATAATAAGTGACTGAAAAACTGTCATGAGTGAGTTCTGAAACCACTAGTTTGGGGGCAAACTTTAAAAAGTAAAAAACAAAGAGTGGTATTTCGGAGATGTTGACTTTTTTTCTTTCTATTTCACTTGCATTTATCAATTAAGCCAACATTTATATACAGGCAGTCCATGAGTTACAATGTATGTGACTTGCAACCACCAGCACTTTCGACAAGGCCAATAGTAATAGTAATACAGGGGGTCCTTGACTTACGACGGAGTTCTGTTCCTGCGACATGTCATAACCCGATTTTGCATGTACGTACGTCGAAACGCATCCTTTATTAGAAGCAACAGTCAGCCCCAACCCTCACACTGAAAATTTTCATTGAAGCATTGCCACCAGAAGAGTCTGCCTTACGCTTGGGAGACATAACAAAGGATTTTTTAATAATTTATGGGGGTTGCGTCGTAACCTTGAAACATCATATGTCGAGGATGTTGCAACCCGATGACCCCCTGTACAGTAAAACCCACACTATCTAGCCCCCAGGTACCTAAAAACTCATGTATCCGGCAAAAATCTGTCAGGCCAAAAATAAGAAAATCCAAAAATCTGACCGGTGTAAGATTTGAAATACCTGCGCTGTGTGTCAGTTCTAATTAATTCTCAGCCACCACACCAGCAGCACCACACCCCTGCCCTCAAGAAACTTAAATCCTTGGCTATCCGACAGAATCCCTCTTTCAACATGCTCCACCCCATTCAGAGCACCAACAGGCAGCGTAATAGTATACGTAATATGTAATAATATAGGCATTTTGAATAATATAGGGGTCCTTGTAACCTCCTATAATCTTCTCATTTTATACTTCAGGTGTGGCTTGCGGAGTTAGTGGATCATCAAAGTCACACAGTACCCATAGATCGACGATAAAGAGCACTTGCTCATGTCGGGAGGGTACCTGCTGGCAATTACGAGTCCAACACATGATCAGGCCGTGGTGAATTACACACACACACACACACACACACACACACACACACACACACACACACACATGTGATTTAAACGAGAAGAGATCAGAAGAAGAAAAGGGGGAATTTTTTTTGGAGAGTAATGGATATGAAAGTAAGGAAGCGGTTCATGGTGACGAGAGGAAGGAGAGAAAGAACCCAACAGAAAAGGAGGAAGGGTGGAGAGTGACTTACATGAATATATATGGAATAGTTTCATCGTGGATAGAGTTTAATGACCATTTGAGAGACACCTGATATTGTGGGGCTAACCAAAACTTAAGTTGTGTGAACCAATTGAGGTGGTGGGGATTGGAGAAGGTGCATACAACATATGGAGGAGAGACAGAACGTTAAAAAAGGGAGGAGGGGTGATGTTGATGGTAAAAAAAAAAGGCATCAGGGTGGAGGAAGTGATTGAGGGTGAAGGCTTGGCAGAAGTGTTGAAAGTGAAAATTGTGGGTGCTGAAGGAAGAAGGAACAAGAACAAGCGCATGGGAGTTGCGAGAATACGAACAAATGTTACAAGACACAGTGAGTTGCCTGGATGGAATGTTGAGGGAGTGTGAGAGAATTATTATAATGGGTGATTTCAACTGCAAGGAGGTGGAATGGGAGGATTGGCGGACACAGGGAGCAGACGAATTGTGGGGAGGAAGACTCTTGCAACTGGCAATGGAACATGTACTGCCTCAGTGGATCAAGGAACATACCAGATTCAGGAAGGAAGGCGAGGCATCAAGACTAGACCTGGTATTTAGTAAGGAGCCGGAGATAATAGAAAATCTTAAAGTAGATTGTCCAATAGCAAAGAGTGACCATGCAGTTGTGGAATTTGAAGAATCAGAAAAGAGAACGATTGACCAAAAAGAGGATCACAAAATTGGGAGAAGCAACTACTGTAAGGCAGATTTTGTTAGCATGAGAACTTTTTTTGAAAATGCAAATTGTAGTGGGCTGTACAAAGCCAAGAGTACACAGGATAAGTGGGAGGAGTTTTTAAAGCTATACAAGGAAGCCGAAAATAGATATGTCCCTAAGGTAACCAGAAAGGATGTTGATAAAAAAAAAAGAGTGGTTTAACAAGAGATGAAAGGTAGCTAGAAAGAGAAAGGAGGAAGCTTGGAAGGGATGGAGGAGATGAAGAAGAATCAACCGGTGGAACAATTTCAAACTAGCAAGGAATGAATATACAAAGGTTAGAAGAGAAGAAAAAAGGAAGTATAAAAAATATATAATTGACAAGTGCAAAGACCAACCCAAACTATTCTACAGACATGTGAACGGCAAAATAAAGAATAAAGAAACAATTGATAAACTGAAAATGGATGGAACTATATATGAGGACCCAGCAGAGATGGCAGAGGTGATGAACAACAGCTTCCATAGAGTTTTCACAAGAGAAGAAAAATCTGTACAACCCCAAGGCCAGGAAAGAGGATGGATTATACAGGAGATACTGTTAACGGTGCAGGAGGTCAAGGAAAGTTTGAACAAAATGGATGTGAGAAAGGCGATGGGGCCAGATGAAGTAACAGGGTGGATTTTGAAGGAGTGTAATAAACAACTTGCAGAGAAACTGCACTCCATAATGAGTGCCTCCCACAAGTACCACAAGATTGGAAGAGAGCAAATATAGTACCGATTTTTAAGGGAGGCAAGAGAGAGGACCCATTGACTTACAGACCAATATCACTCACTAGTGTGGTTGCGAAGATATGTGAGAGACTGGTTAAAAACAGGTGGTTGGATTTCTCAGAAAGTAAGAAAATTATCTCGGATTGTCACCAACTTGTTGTGTTACTACTCAAGGGTGATAGACTTAATACAGAAGAGAATAGGCTGAGCAGATGGAGTGTACCTGGATTTGAAAAAGGCATTCGACAAAGTACCGCACAGAAGACTAATTTGGAAAATTAAAAATAGGGGTGGAGTGGGTGATGGACTGATCAAGTGGCGGAGGACCTCCTAACTAACAGGGAAATGAGGACGATAATCAGGGACAGGGTTTCTAACTGGTGCCCTGTGATGAGTGGAGTCCCACAAGGTTCGGTGTTGGCACCAATAATGTTTGCTGTTTATATAAATGATATGGTGGACGGAGTGTCCAGCTATGTGAGTTTGTTTGCAGATGATGCAAAGCTATTGAGACGTGTGAATATAGAGCGGGAGCCAGCAGGGGTCAACCTAGCTGGAAAATTAAAAAACCCACCCACACATATTGTATGTCTGCCCATGCATGAAAACTAAAGTCTGCCAGGCCTGCAGTGGTGGACGAGGTCATGAGGTCATGTCAAATTTGTAGCCCCATAGCATTTATTAAGACCCTGACTTTGGTCCTGATCTGAACATCACGGTAGAGATGACAGGATGGTCGCAAATGACTCCAATGGACAAGACAAACAACTTACATTCTGACAATATTTGGCTAATGTTAACTGTTTGGTCTGTAAAAATGGTCATAGTTATCTAACTGCCATAAAAAGATGTCATTTGCATCATATTTCTAAACTATGACCATTTTTACAGACCAAACAGTCAACATTAGCCAAATGTTGTCAGAATGTAAGTTGTTTGTCTTGTCCATTGGAGTCATTTGCGACAATCCTGCCATCTCTACCGTGATGTTCAGATCAGGACCAAAGTCAGGGTCTTAATAAATGCTATGGGGCTACAACTTTGACATGACCACATGACCTTGTCCACCACTGCAGGCCCGGCAGACTTTAGTTTTCATGCATGGGCAGACACAAGGACCACTGCTATGTGGGTTTGAATTTGTTACCTTTCCAGCTAGGCTGACCTCCCCTGGCTCCCGGTCTAATAATATGAAAGACTGTGAGGCATTGCAAGGGGACCTGGATAGAATATGGGAGTGGAGTGGTACATGCAGATGGAGTTCAACCTTGGGAAATGTAAAAAAATGGAGTTTGATAGGAGTGGCAGAAGATGCAAATATGATTACAAGATGGAAAGTGAGACAATATGCAGAGGAGTGGAGGAAAAAGATTTGGGAGTGATTGTTTCAGAGAACATGTCACTGGACAAACACATCAGCAGGATAATGGGACAAACTCTAAATTTGCTGAGGAACATAAGGACGGCATTTGTGTACTTGGATGAGGAGATGATGAGGAAAATAATAGTTACAATGATAAGGCCAAGGTTGGAGTATGCAGCAGTGATCTGGTCTCCTTACGAAAAGAACATAAAGAAGCTGGAAAGAGTGCAGAGAGTGGCAACTAAGATAGTACCGGAACTTAGAGATCGGATTTATGAGAAGAAACTCAATAGCATGGGGCTGGAGAGAAGAAGAGAAAGAGGAGATCTGATAGCGGTGTACAGGGTGGCGAACGGAGTGGAGCATTTGGACAGAGAGGACCTGTGTGTGTGGAGCGAGAGAGAAACGAGGACGTGGAAAGAAGTTGAGGGTGACCACGTGTAGGAGAGATGTGAAAAAGTTTAGCTTCCCAAATACCAGCATTGAGCTATGGAATAGACTGAAGGAGAAGGTGGTCTGTGCAAGAAACATTCAGGATTTTAAAGAAAAGTTGGATAAGAGTGGATATGTAGATGGGACAGCGCGAGCATAGCTCTTTTCCCGTATGTCACTACTAGGTAAATACAGCTAGGTAAATACACACTCACACACACTCTCTCTCTCTCTCTCTCTCTCTCTCTCTCTCTCTCTCTCTCTCTCTCTCTCTCTCTCTCTCTCTCTCTCTCTCTCTCTCTCTCTCTCTCTCTCTCTCTCTCTCTCTCTCTCTCTTTCTCTCTCTCTCATAGTATTAACTACTAACTACTTCTAAATAAGTTTTAAATACTTTGTGTACATTCAGTTATATGACAAGACCATATACAGTAAACCCTCAGTACAACAGATTAATGAGGTATATTCCAGAGTTGCCAACTAGCGGGTATAGGGTCACAGGGCCCACGAAGCTTTAATTATTCTTTCAATTATCATAAATTCCCTGTGTTTCTCTGGGGCTTGTAACAATTACACTTCAATACAATAAGTGACACTATCGTTAATAAAAATGTAGCTGATCATTCTCATTGTTTTATTCATTGGTAAACGAGAAAAATATAAATGCTATCCGGCAGCCTCTCTCTCCTCATCCAAAATCGTTCTTCCATGAAAGCCCTGTGAAATCAAGTAGAAGTGAGATTTAAAAAAAATATTATTTACATTACATTATATGCTGAGTACCTGCCGTGAGTCTATCAGTGTCGCCTTCGGTGAAATTCATCAAAACATTAGGGCGTCAGGTATCTCGACAACCCTCTCCTTCACAATAGAAAAACAGGTGTTTGTGGCTCAGTGAGGTCATTGGCTTCCGCTCCCAGCATATTATACACCGCCCTCAAGTAACTACTGGTTGTTGTGTGAGATGAACCAAGACCTTGGGTGAATGCCTGCCACTTCCAGGAGCTTGGGCAGGTCAAAGGTGATGTCATTTAAAGCCAGGAGTTGTGGGTGGAGGGAAACACTATTGGATGGAAGGCAATGTCACACACAGACAAAAAACAAAGGAGGCTCGCTTTCTGTCGGGATGCCTGGCACCCAAATCGTTTGATAAATTTCGCTGAAGGTGACGCTGATGCACCCAAAGCAGGTACTCAGCATGAAGTGTAATGTAAATAATATTTTTTCAAAAACTCATTCCTGCTTGATTTTGCAGGACTTTCATGTAAGAACGATTTTTAATGAGGAGAGGATGCCGGACGGCATTTATATTTTCTTTCATTTACCAATAAATAAAGCAACGAGAATGATTAGCCACATTTTTATTAACAATAGTGTCACTTATTACATTGAAGTGTAATTGTTGCAAGTCCCAGAGAAACACAAGTAATTTACAATAATTGAAAGAATAGCTAAAGCTTCGTAGGCCCTGTGACCCTATCGCTGGTGACTGGTGACGACGCGAGTTCGATCCCCGCCCGGTGACAGCAAGCTGGGACTTTTCAGCCGCCACCGAGTGGCCTAAGACTACCCACATGCTGTCCAGAAGACCACTCATCAACCCGGACTCTAGATTCTAGGATTAAAGATGAGCTCTGGGGGTGCAGCATGAGCCAATGCAAGATGGCGCCACTATAAACACTTGCCTGCGCCACAACAGGTTGGGCCATACCACCTTCATCACCGTGGACCACCACCTTCGTCACCACCTTCACTTTCGTCACCACTACCACTATCACCACCACCACCACCTGCATCACCACCACCACCACCTGCATCACCACCATCGCCACCTTCTTCACCACAACCACCTTAATCGCCACCACTGTCTTCATCATCACTACCACTATTATCACCACCACCATCACCGTCATCACCGCCACATTCATGACCTCCACCACCTTTATCACCGCCACCACCCTCATCTCCACTACCACCACCCTTATCACCACCTCACCCTCATCACCACCACCAACTTCATCACCACCATGGACATGTTTACCAATACTACGTAGAAATTTAAATTTACGTGGGAGACGGCACTAGAGGGAACCGACCCTTAGTCAGTGGTGGGGGGGACGAGGTGCGCAAATGGCAAGACTACCTGCGCAAATGGTGGGACGATGGCCGCAAATTAAGGCCGCGCAAATGCTGAGTGGCAAATGGTGAGGTCTTACTTTATATGTATTTTCAAATTTCCACCGTTTATAACAGACTAAGTTCCCCCTTATTAGTCCATTATATTGAGGGTGTCCTGCACATATAATAATACCGACGAACCTAATAAATGTAAGTATATAGTTTTTTTATTGTATATGTTGTCTGTATAGTTGCACAGCACACTTGGCAATGGACTGTGAGGTATTGAGGCTGCCAGGTTGCAGTGGGGCCCTGTGTGGGGGCTGTATTGTTATGGGTATGATACGAGTATCAGACATGTACTACACCAAGTCCCCAATTTAGAAGTGATGTCCATTCCCCAAAATTTGGTCCTAGAAAAGTGGAAATTTGTTAATCTAAGCGAATTCTTTCATTTAATTCCATTATAGACATTGAGATGCGTTCCTGTGCGCTTTCCAAAAGTTCATCCGTTTCAAAATCCAAGACTCAAAATAATGCAATAGAATACCTGAACAACTTAGAATCATATAAACGTGTTAAATTTGGAAAGAATTATTAACTAATAAATTAATAACATACGTACTTATTTCACACCAGTGCTTCAAATTTTGGTGTGTGTGTGTGTGTGTGTGTGTGTGTGTGTGTGTGTGTGTACTGCCACTCACAGACGCTTAGCTATTTTCCGTAACATTTACGTCCTGGATTGATGCATAAGATTTTGTGTAAATATGTTCTCCTTTTGAATGGGAACCACAAGGAGCAAAATATCTCATCAGGTGGGTTGACTACAGTAACCGAAGGATGGGACAGCAGATAAAGGAAGGGGGGCGAGGTGGCTAGCAGACACTATTGTAGTTACCAGGCGCAGCTGTGAGGGTCTTTTGTTAAAAATGTTGGGTACTGCAAAGCTGAGTCAACATTGGAATGGATAAATGTGTTAATTTTGGAAATACAATAATTAATGAACAATAAAAAGAGTGAGAGATAGAACAGAGCCCTGCAGAACACCACTGTTGATAGATTTATGTGTAGTATAGTTGCCATCTATCACAGCAGAGAGAGACTGGCCTTAAAGGAAGCTGGAGATGGAAGCACAGAAAGAAGGACAGAATCTGGGTGTGAGCAGTTTAGAAAGTAATTTTTCAAGAGACAGTTTCAGCAAGCAATGAATGGCTTAGTAAGTAATACTAAAGTATCCTAGAAAGGGAGGCATAATTTTTTGTTGCTGATTTCAGTCGTAACTGCATGAGTGTTCACCCTTTTCTATCAGCTGAATCTAAACTCAATTCTGGCTTAAGTGAAGTAGAAAAATTAATTTAGCTTTAGCTAGGCAAGTAAGAATAGGCATCATTATAAAAAAAAATCATTCCTTCTTTCCCTCCTTCTACCTCTCTTCCTACCTTCCTTCCTTCCATCCTTTCCTTTCCTTTCCTTCCCTTCCTCATGTACTACATATATGCCTACTCATGGAATGTATGTATTATGGCATTAGTGTTATCTTTCTTCTTCTGAAGTGGATGTATTATCTCAATTTTTTCTTCAGTGATGTCATAAAATTTTAAACAAACCTTTAGTTATAGGAGACCCAGTTGATGATGATGATGATATGATAATGCTGATGATGATGATGACAGCATTGACGGAGGTGGTGGTGTGATACAAAAAGAAATATATATGTACACAAACCTGAGTGAACATTTCCAGTGACAGGAGCCAGGGCTGAACTGGCTTGGGACACCAGCTGCTCCAGTTCTGTCTGAGAAGAGAGTAAGGCAGCCAACTCATTCCCTCCAGGCATCCCCCCTTCACCTGTGGCGCCAAGTCCACCCAGATCAAGGGCCAGCTCGTCTCCATCTTCCAGCTGGTTCTCCTCCTCATTGAGCGTGTCTTCTGCGCTTGAGGCTGTTATGCTTGAAGAGGCTAAGTTTGAAGAGTCTGCCAGCTTCTCCTGTTCCTGTTCCTTGTCCTTAGTCTGAGAATGTTTCACTGAGTCTTTGTCATCTAATTCTTCATTTTCCATTTTAACAATATCCGACTCTTCCTCTACCTTTGGGGGTTCTTGTGAAATATTGGTGTCATATGTTACTGCAGTGCTGTCCTCTGTAGTAACTCCCATATCCACATCCATAGGTTCAATTTTGCAGTCATCTTTCATCGGAGTAGTTTCATCCTCCTTACAAGATTCCTCGAGTTGTTTTCCCTGACTCTCACTTTTTACATCCTCCTGAGTTGATTCTTTTTTTGTCTTTTCTTCAAATACACCTGCCATTTCTTCTTTAACAGGTTCAGCTTCACTCTCTGTTGGCAATTCAGTTTTGCTTTCTTTCACTTCCTCAGGATCTATGTCAGTTTTTTCACATGGGAATTCTTTATGGTGATCCTGATCACTATCTGATTCTCTAGGTGTCAATATAGACTTTGGAGAATGATGAAAAGATGCTTCCTTGGATTGACCTCCATCTGAAGATTGTAAATTTTCTTCATTTTCATAAGCACTCCCTGGTGCAGCTTCATCTCTCTTTATTGAATTAGTGTTCTCAGTATCCGTATTCAAAGCGTCATCGCTATCATTTGTTTTTTCTTCTTTAAGTGCGATCTGAGTGGAATTCTCAAGGCTTTCTCTGGTTGCTGCAATCTCAATGGAGTCTTTGCTTTCCTCCTTAACTTGTAAAATGTTTTCTTTTGAATCTGCTGAAGGTTTTGCTTCAAGAATTTGTGAGTCTTTCTCAGATATCAAAGAAATTTCTGGTTCATGATCTTGAGGTGCAGTGTTGATTATCCCATCAGAACAACTGTCTTTTAGTTCACTTTCTCCTTTGGACTGATCCTCAGATGCTTCACATTTGGTATCAGATGCCTCTGGCAAGGCAGTATTACCTTCTGAATGTTTTGTGACATCCATTGCTGCCTTGTTAGACTGCTCCTTTGGGATCACCACATCCTCTGTTTTACCACCAGCTTGAAGATCAGTCCCCTGAGTCTCTGTTGCTGCTGGGCCAGGAATGTCCCAACCTCTAGGAAAGATGGCATGGCTAGTGTCAAACTTTTCTGGCTCTCCAGTAACAGCTCTCTCAAGTGCAGAGGTGCTGCCTAAGTCATGTGTTGAGCCAGACACCTTTGTGTCAACAATTTGAGGACTAAGACAAGGGTCATCTTGTTCCACTATATTCATCAGGTCCTGCAGAGGAGCTACTGACTGTGAGTTTGGGGAAATTTCTCCTTTGTTTTGACTTGATGCTTCTTCCTGTTCATCCCATTTTTTGTGCCACATGACAAACTTTGGATGATCCGGCTCTCTGTAATTAATGAAAATGAACAATAATCATCCTGGGCACCTGGCAAATGACCTATACAACACAAAAGATTTACTCTCCTAAAGAAAATATGGGGACAATTATAAGTACAATATTACCAAACTGCCAGCTACAACCAGATGGCATTTCTCAAAAATAAAATATTTAGTCAAACACTGGAGTAAGGACCACCATACTTGGCGATGTGAAGCTTCAGCCTAAGAGACTGAAGAATCTGTGACAGCTGTAGAACATTGGCTGTCAGTTCATGTCCCCGCCTTATGCAGGTCTCCAGCCGGAGGTCTCCACGTGATGAAGAAAATGAAAACCTGAAAAATATACACAAAATTTGATTTCATGATTATGAGACATGAAATGCCTAAACTAATTTTAAGCTGTCTTTATTCAAACCAAGAAGGAATGAACCTAATAAGGTTTATGGTAGATTGGTTGATTTTGCCATCAAAAGCTTTACTTCCCACATACTTCAGTAAAGTTCAAGTACCCATTTACCAGGGTAACAGCATTTAGATGTACGTACACCAATAGAGCCCTCTTGCCAGACTTACAACACACACTACTCTGAGAGCCTCCTTAATGAATATCCACACAAATATGCTCATAATCACCAAACATAATTCCATACAGCTTCTGTTAAAAGAGTTAACCCCTTCATTACAGCCAGGCGAAAACAGCACCCCACCCCGTATCTGGGCTGGCCACGCGCGCCAAATATGAAACATCGCTACTGGATATAACAAGTTTCAAGCTATAAACTCAACAGAATCATCATGTACTATATATATAAAAATATGCAAAATTAAATGGTGCACATGAAGACACATAAATTATTTTATAATTTTGAGATGTATGCATAAATGTATAGAGAAATTTGTGTTGTGCATATATGACATGTATCTGCTGAATTGTATTTCCTTATATTATTCGTGATAAAGAAATAGATTTGTGGAGGAAAGTGGAGGAGAGGAAAGGGAAGGACACAGAGGTAAGATCATGGAAAATATCGCACTGATTCACCTGCAATACGCACAGATTTCACAGAGTAAAAGGCTGAAAGGCCGTCCTCCCGGAAGTGGGTCTTGTATTTACCTAGTTGTGAAATACAGGAAAAGAGCCGTACTAGGCTCGTGCTGTCCCGTCTTCATAACGCTTATTATCCAGTTTGGCTTTAAATTCATGAATCGTTTTTGCACACACAGTCTCCTTGTCAAGTCCGTTCCATGTTGTTATGCTTCTGTATGGAAAACTGTATTTCTTGATGTCTCTCCTACAGTCGCTCTTCTTCAATTTCTTACCATTGCCTCTTGTTACACTTTTGTCACTTACCACTAGGTCTTCCCCGTCCAATTTCTCCAATCCCTCTTGTATCCTGTACAACGCTATTAGGTCCGCTCTCTCTCTTCTGCTCTCCAGTGTTGTTAGTCCCAATTTCTCCAGTCTTTCTTCATAAGTATGTTCTCTCAGAGTTTCCGGTAATTTAGTCGCTGCTCTTTGTATTCTTTCCAACTTTCTAATTTCTTATCCAATTTTTCCTTAAAATCATGAATGTTTCTCGTACAAACCACCTCCTCCTTCAGTCTATTCCATAGCTCAATGCTTGTATTTGGGAAGCTAAAATTTTCACATCTCGCCTACACGTGGTTGCCCTCAACTTCTTTCCACGTCCTCATTTCTCACTCGTTCCACACACACAGGTCCTCTCTGTCCAAATATTCCACTCCACTCGCTACCCTGTACACTGCTATCAGGTCTCCTCTTTCTCTTCTCTCCAGGGTTGTGAGCCCCATGCTATTGAGTCTCTTCTCATAAGTCCGATCTCTAAGTTCCGGTACCACTTTAGTTGCCACTCTCTGCACTCTTTCCAGCTTCCTTATGTTCTTCTTTTTGTGAGGAGACCAGACCACTGCTGCATACTCCAACCTTGGCCTTATCATTGTAACCATTATTTTCTTCATCATCTCCTCGTCTAAATACACAAATGCCGTCCTTATGTTTCTCAGCAAATTCAGAATTTGTCCCGTTATCCTGTTGATGTGTTTGTCCAGTGACATGTTCTCTGAGACAGTTACTCCCAAATCTTTTTCCTCCACTCCTCTGCACATTATCTCACTTCCCATCTTATAATCATATTCACATCTTCCACCACTCCTACCAAACTCCATTTTTTTACATTTCCCAAGGTTGAACTCCATCTGCCATGCACCACTCCACTCTCATATTCAATCCAGGTCCCTCTGTAATGCCTCACAGTCCTTCACATTATTCACTCGTCTCAATAGCTTTGCATCATCTGCAAACAAACTCACACAGCTGGTCACTCCGTCCACCATATCATTTATATAAACAGCAAACACCCTACTCATCACAGGACACCAGTTGGAAACCCTGTCCCTGATTATCGTCCTCATTTCCCTGTTGGTTAGGAAGTCCTCCAGCCATTTAATTAGTCCATCACCCACTCCACCCCTATTTTTAATTTTCCAAATTAGTCTTCTGTGTGGTACTCTGTCGAATGCCTTTTTCAAATCCAGGTACACTCCATCCCCCCAGCCTTCTCTCTCTTGTATTAAATCTGTCACTCTTGAGTAATAACGCAACAAGTTGGTGACACAAGATCTCCCTCTCTTGAATCCAAACTGGCAATTCGAGATAATTTTCTCGTGTGTGTGTGTAATTCACCTCTTGAGCTGCTGCGGGTCTCTCTCGAGACAGCCACAGAAGAGCACAGAGCTCGTAGTACCGATCTTTGGGTAGGACTGAGAACACTCACATAAGTGCAGTTTAGTACGATGAGTGAGAAGGAGGAAGATCAGGGATGGATCACGCCAAGAAGAAGAAGAGGAAACAACAACAGCGGGGAGGAAAGTGAGTACGAGGCTGGAGGTATTTCAGCTGAGTTCTCTGGATTTGCGAGAAAGGAGACGACATTATACAAGCGAGTGCTACTGATGGAAAGAAAACTGGATAAATGGATCAGCATGGTAAAGAGAAGGGATGAGGAAGAAGAGCAGAATAGAGTATTCCACAGCGACCTGAGAAATAGGATAAAACAACTAGAGGAAAATGAAAAGAAATTGATTAAGGAAAATGAGGAGCTAAAGGAAAAAGTAGCAAAGTACGAAAGATCAATGAAGGAAGGATTGGGAGTGGTAAGAAAGGAAAATGAACACTTGAAGGAATTGGTAAACAGAGAAGAACAAAGAGTTAGAGAAGAGGTGAAGACGTGGAGAGTGGAGAATGAAAAAGCAAATGTAAGCCTAAGAGAAGTAATAGAACAGCAAATGAAAGAGGATAAAGAGGACATGGAGAAAGAGGTAGTCAAGGCCTTAAAGAAAAATGAAGAATTAGTGAGAGAAGTAGCGGACAAAAAAAGAAGTGTTATTATTTTTGGGATGAAAGAAAAGAATATAACATATAAACCAAAAAGGGATAAAGAGGAACTGAAATCAGTCACAGACCTGCTCAAGAACCTAAATGATGCAGAAAGGCAGAGTATTGAGGAGGAAGTAGACGAGATTTATAGAATGGGTCCATTTATTGAAGGGAAAACTAGACCAGTTAAGTTAAAACTAAAATCACAAAAGGCAGCCGAAGACATACTATATAGAACAACTAAACCAAAAGAAACGGAAGGATGTAAGGATACATATATAAAGAAAAATAGAAAAGAGGAAGAAAGGAAGAAATGGAATGAATTACTGGCAGAGACAAAAGTAAAAAATAACGCAAGATCTGAGGAAGAAAAAGAAGCATTTTTTTGGGAAAATTTCGGGAGATCGAATCAAGAAATGGTTCATAAGGGAGAAGAGAAAGGGGAGCGAAAACTAGATAAGAAAGATACAGAGAGGGGAATAAGAATAATGTACACAAATGTAGATGGGTTGATCTCTAGTAAAATAGAGCTGCAAGATTATCTAAAAGAGAGGGATCCCGTGATAATTTGCCTAACTGAAACTAAACTGAAAGAAAACATCCAAATTGAGTTAGATGGAAGATACAATGTGTGGAGGAAGGATAGAATGGGCAAAGGCGGAGGAGGAGTGGTGATAATGATAAAGAAAGAGTTATTAATAAAATCAATAGAATATGGGGAGGGAAAAGCAGAGATAGTGAGTGTAAGCTTGGAAAACAAGAACAGAGAAAGGATGACGATTGCAGTAACATATGTACCACCAAAAACTACATCATGGAGTAAAGAAGATTATGAAAACATGATTGATGACACCATACAGAGTTTGAGGAGATTACTTAAGGCAAACAAAGGAGTAATACTAGTTGGCGATTTCAATTATAAAGAGGTTGACTGGGAGAGGTTTGAGAGCAATGGTAGTGATGTGACATGGGGGAATAGATTCTTAAATTTAATGATGGAAAATTTGATGATACAAAGGGTGAAGGAAAGCACTAGATATAGAAGAGACGACGAACCGGCAAGACTGGATTTGGTGTTGACAAGAGAAATTCACGTGAAGGATGAATTGAGGTATGATTGCCCCCTGGGAAAAAGTGATCACGTGCTCAAAGAGATGGAAATGGAGGAGGGAGGAAGGGAACAAGATGAGACTTATAGAAGCGATAGATTAAACTATAGGAAAGCAGGGGTGGAAAACCTCAAGAAGTTTTTTGGTGAAATGGATTGGAATGAGTTAATGAGTACAAGCGAAGTTCAAGGAAAATATGATATTTTCATGAAGGCGTACAACACAGGTGTTATGAAGTTCATACCAAAATACAGACCGAGGGAGAGGGCAAAAAAGGACTGGTTTAATGCAAGATGTGCAAAGGCAAAAGTAAAGAGAGACAAAGTGTGGTCAAGATTAAAAAGAAACAAAAATCAAAGAAACAAAGAAGACTTTAAGGCAGCGAGAAATGAGTACGTGAAAGTGAGAAAGGAAGAAGAGAAATGATACGAAAAGGATATTGTGGAAAAGTGTAAAGTACAACCTAAACTATTTTATAGATTTATAAATGGAAAAATTAAATCAAGAGAAACAATTGAAAGACTGACTTAAGAGAATGTAGAGATCGAGGATCCCAAAGGCATGGTGGAATTATTTAACAAAAAATTTCAACAAGTGTTTACCAAAGAGTCATTATTTAACGAACCACAAGAAAACAACTTAGATGTATATATGGAAGAGGTCAAAATAGATGAAGAGGAGATAAAAAAACTATTGGGGGAATTGGAAGAAGGAAAGTCGTGGGACCGGATGCAGTTTCAGGTTTTATACTTAAAGAGTGCAGAAATGAGCTAGTTGGCCCGATATATGCCATCATTAGGTGCTCAATTAAAACGGACACAGTGCCTAGGGAGTGGAAGAGGGCAGAAGTGGTGCCTATATACAAAAGTGGAAAAAAGGAAGAACCCCTAAATTACAGACCGGTGTCTCTGACCAGCGTAGTATGTAAAATATGTGGGAAATTAATAAAAGAACAATGGATGAGCTTTCTAGAAGAACATAGTTTAATCACAAACAATCAATATGGGTTTAGGAAAGGCCGCTCATGTGTGACAAACTTGCTGAGCTTTTACTCAAGAGTGACAGACAAATTACAGGAAAGAGACAGATGGGTGGATTGCATTTACCTAGACTTAATGAAGGCATTTGACAAAGTTCCACATTCAAGACTGCTGTGGAAACTAGAAAATAAAGGAGGAGTGAGAGGGAAAATGAAGTGCTGGATGGAAAGCTACTTAAGAGGAAGAGAGATGAGAACCGTGGTTCAGGACACTAGATCGGAATGGAGAGCGGTGGAAAGTGGAGTGCCCCAGGGGTCGGTTTTAGCACCAGTACTCTTCCTAGTCTATATTAATGATATGCCAGAGGGAATAAACAGCTACATGAGCCTGTTAGCAGATGATGCTAAACTGCAAAGACATATAAGAAACAGTGAAGACTGCAAGGAGCTGCAAGAAGACCTAAACAAGATATTGAAATGGAGTCAGAAATGGGAGATGAAATTCAACGTGAGGAAATGTCATGTTATGGAAATGGGAAAAAGTGTAGAAAGACCAAAATGGACATATAAAATGGGAGATGGGGAAATATTAAAGAAAGTAAATGAAGAGAGAGACTTGGGAGTAATAATGCAAGATTATATGCAATCAGGAAATCATATAAATCGGATCTTTGGTGATACATATAACATGGTGAGAAATATAGGTGTAGCATTCCACTACATGGACAAAGAAATGATGAAAAAATTAATAACTACTATGATCAGACCTAAACTAGAATACGCAGAAACAGTGTGGTCTCCACATATGAAGAAACACATAAAAAAACTAGAAAGAATACAGAAGATGGCAACAAAAATGGTTCCAGAACTGGAGGGACTGACATATGAAGAGAGACTAAAGGAAATGGACTTGCCAACACTAGAACAAAGAAGAGAAAGAGGAGACCTAATACAAATATATAGGCTATTGAGTAAAATGGAAGAAGTGGATAACGAGAAATTGCTACTAAGAGAGGAACCTTCCAGCAGGAATACTAGAGGACATAGTAAAAAGTTGAGGAAGGGAAGATGCTCAAGAGACATAAAGAAATATAGCTTCCCTCAAAGAAATATAGAGGTTTGGAACAGATTAAGTGAAGAAATAGTATCGGCGAAGTGTGTGCAAAGTTTCAAGGAAAAGTTGGATAATTATAGATACGGAGACGGGACCACACGAGCGTAAGCCCAGGCCCTGTAAAACTACAACTAGGTAAATACACACACAATATTGGATTGGATTATGGACTTTTTGAAGAAGAGAGAAATGAGAACAGTAATCAGGAATAATAAATCAAGCTGGATGGAAGTGACTGGTGGAGTCCCCCAAGGATCGGTGTTGGCTCCGATTATGTTTGTAATTTATGTTAATGACATGACAGAAGGGGTGACAAGCTATATGAATATGTTTGCTAATGATGCTAAAATAATGAGGAGGGTGGCTAATGAAGATGACTGTGTAGCCCTGAGCCAAGATCTTGATAGAATAAGCGAATGGTCACGCAAATGGGAAATGACATTCTATACAGAGAAGTGTAGCGTGATGGAGTTTGGTAAGAGCAGTAGACGAATATCGGGGAACTACTCTCTGAGTAATGAAAGAATCATGAAAAAAACTGAAGAAAAAGATCTGGGAGTGATTATAAGAGACAAGTTATCCTTTGGAAAACATATAGACCGGATAACTGGGGAAACATACAATCTTCTGAGAAACATAAAAGCAGCATTTACATATTTAGATGAAGAAATGGTGAAGAAACTAATGACTTCAATGATACGTCCAAGACTGGAATATGCAGCATTAGTGTGGTCACCTAGATTGAAGAAAGAAATGAGAAAGTTGGAAAGAATACAAAGAGCAGCGACTAAATTACCGGAAACTCTGAGAGAACATACTTATGAAGAAAGACTGGAGAAATTGGGACTAACAACATTGGAGAGAAGAAGAGTCCTAATAGCATTGTACAGGATACAAGAGGGATTGGAGAAATTGGACAGGGAAGACTTAGTGGTACGTGACAGAAGTGTAACAAGAGGCAATGGTAAAAAATTGATGAGCGACTGTAGGAGAGACATCAAGAAATACAGTTTTCCATACAGAAGCATAACAACATGGAACGGACTTGACGAGGAGACTGTGTGTGCAAAAATGATTCATGAATTTAAAGCCAAACTGGATAATAAGCGTTATGGAGACGGGACAGCGCGAGCCTAGTACGGTTCTTTTCCTGTATTTCACAACTAGGTAAATATAAACACACACACACACACACACACACATATATAATGTGTAAACAGAAACAAACTGAATGGAAAGGAACACAACTGGAAAAATCTAACTACAAGCTGTACATGAAAGAAAGAACAGAAGGAAAAGGAGGAAGGGGAATGATACTGACTTTTCCTGTATTTCACAACTAGGTAAATACAACTAGGTAAATACACACACACACACACACACACACACACACACACACACACTGCAGGGAGGAGGTAGGAAGAAAGAAAACAGAGACAGCGGGATGGATGTGAGGGGGAGGCAGGGAGGGGAGGCTGCCGCTCCCGCGTCCGAGAGCCGAGGTGGTGGTGAGAGGAACTCCACACACATACTCATATATTATTTCTTTCTCATTATTTTTGTTATTTTCTGTTAGAATTGATTATTACTGTGAAGTACAAATGGGAGGAAGACACACTTACGTTCTTACACAATAATAACAGTGAAAGTCAAATAAGACACCGTATCATATATGACTTACATCCTAAAAACTATCGTGCAATATCCAGGAAGAAATAACTCATACGCTGGCTAAAGCAAGCCAGGACGCAGTATACGTGTCCTTGGATATGGTACGAGGCATGCAAGGACGCAGTATATGCTTCCTCATGTTGAAGGGGTTTGAGGCTGATAAAAGATGTAAATAACATTCCATAAATACAAACATTCCGGGTGACCCCTGACACTGAGGCTAGACGGTGTGTGTTGGTGCAGTGTGTTAGTGTCTGGCTGGGTTTATGGGAGACAGAACTGGCATTGCAGGCCAGGCTATCCACTGGGACCACGGTGGTGATGGCGGTGGCTTTCGTAGAGTATAGCTGTGTGGGCCCGACACTCAAGGCAGTAGCAGTGGCTGCCTGGCCGTGGCGACCACCACTGCTGGGTTATGGTGCACCTTCTTCGTGTTCCATGGTGAGAGTGTGGCTGTGCAGCACTTGATGGGGGAGGCAGTAGTGCCAGCTCCATCCTCACGAGTGATGAGGTCCAGTGGCTGCATCTACCATATTTCGTGGCATATAACGCGCACTGCCGTATAACGCGCACCCCAAACTTGAAGACAACAATTTTGGAAAACATTGACGATGTACAGTTTCCCGAAATTTATATATTTTTGGTGTAACCTGTACTGCTTGAATTGACAAGTGTCCTTGAGTAAAGCAATGAAAATGGCAGCCAGGCTGGTGTTGTGAGAAATACATCCCCGTATGTACTGGATCTGGATTTGGATACATGATACTGATGATGCACAGCTTCTGATATCATAATTAGCATATTATTCTCACAGTCACTCGTAGGTTATGACAGACAACTAGGCAAGACACAATTCACACGGTTCTGGTGACATACGGCATGCAGCTGTTTGTTGTATGGGTGTGGTTGTGTGGTTTTCAAACAATGCAAATGGCGGCCGGGCTGGTATTGCACGAAATAACTCCTCGTACAAGACTCATGATGTACAGTTTCTGACATCATATTTACCCCATTATTCTCACTAATATTAATAACTAATAATGAACACATGGATATTTTATCTCCAATATGATTTTTATGTAGCTTGTACTGCTCGAATTGGAAACAGTGCTCCTTAGCCATACAAAAGAATGCAAATGGCGGCCGGGTGGTGTTGGCGCCTGGGCCCCGACGGAAAACCAGGATAACAACAAGGCATGGGCGATCCTCCACCAATTTCATTTTTGTATAGTAGTTATTTGATCGCCCCGTATTCTATGGTAACATATTATAAGACAGCTATAGACTACAAAGGATTACAAACAATAATAAAGGTAAGTTTGCAGTTGTTATTGGACAAGACGAAAAATAAAAGACCCTTAAAACACCCCAAAGTAGAAAAAAAATCAATAAAAATTTGTACCTTGGCATATAGTGTGCAGGGGTAAACTTTCAGGCATTTTTTATGTGAAAAAGATGCACATTATACGCCTCGAAATACAGTATGTCTGCTGGGGGGCAGGGTTGGGTGGGGCAGCATGGGAGGAGGTGGGAGGTGGGGAAGGGGGACCACATACTCGTGACACGGTGATGGGGCCGGCAGTGGGTAGATATATGCATCGCATGGCATCTGGGTGTCAGCATTATGAACATCTTTGTACATTTCAGCAAGAACATTCTGTGTCATCTTCTCGTTGTACTTGTGCTTGGCAGCACTGTTTCCTTTGCCAAGTCGTCTGATTTGCTCCCTTTATCACTATTCCACAACCGCCTGACCTACTTCACCAATCATTGGCCTGACGAGCAGCTAGTAATGCATTTTTTGCCTGTTTATTTGTTCAACATTAAGCTTGTTTCATTCCTCACACAACAATAGTGGAACTGAACATTAAAGAACCAAACACAACCATAAAAATAGTTACACAGTGCTTCATATTTTCTCACAAATTTTTTATCCAGGAACCATGTGGAAAGCACTTGATGTGGACAAAGAAAATAATAGCAACAGTGATAACTGCTTAGGACAACACACAACAAATGAGTGGCTGAGTGGTCAGCGTGCAGGTGCAGCATCTTGAAGGACCCAGGTTCAAGCCGCTACGAAAGTGGCCTGAGACAATTATATGCAGATGCTGTCCTAATGACCACATATCAACCCAAACTCCAGCAAAACCCTCTAAAGAGGATTAAGTGGAGCTTCAGGGAGCAGCATAAGCCAAATAAGAATGTCTAACCTGGAGGCAGATGCTTCACCCACTCACCGCTTCCACTCCCAACAGTCCCCCCAAACAAGCACCCACGCAGCTACCTTGTCCATCTCAAGTCCCTCCTGGCAGGATTGATCACTTGCCCCAGCCATGAGTTACACGGGCTCCCCTTGGTCTCTTCCACTCAGGGTTGTCTTGTATAGAAACTCTAGCTATATGGGCACGTGGCGCACCTCACAGGCGTCGATCCTGTTCACAGAGTTGTTTCTGTACGAGACAACCCTGAGTGGAGGAGACCAAGGGGACACCCACGTAACTCATGGCTGGGCCAGCTGATCCTGCTGGGAAGGACTTGGGATGGACAGGACAGCTGGATGGGAGCTTGCTCAGGAGGACCACTGGGAGTATGGGCAGCGAATGAGTGAAGTGACAAACCCTCTGGTGTAGGCTCCCCATTAGCTAGTTAGTTAGACCATGAAGTCTGCAACAGATGCTCCACAAGGACTTTGATCAACAGTTTTGCCCATGACCCAGCCCATGCTAGTGTTGAAGTGATGGAACAAGGATATGAGCTTGCCTCACTCCTGAATTAACAGGGAAGATGCTGGAAATGCCTCCTCCCAATTCACAGTACTCTCTGTCCCAGAGTAAAGGCCAGTCATCAGGTCAAAAGTTTTTCCAGGAATCGCAGCACTTTTTTTTCTTTTTTTTTTTACATCGCAGCCTATTGCGCCATTATGCTTCCTCACTGGTGGGTCCTGATGGTCAGTCCAGCCCGTTGTGGTGCAGGCGAGTATTTATAGTGGCGCCATCTTGCATTGGCTCATACTGCCCCCCCGGAGCTCATCTTTGAGCCTCACCTTGGAGAGGTTATCTAGAGTCCGGGTTGACAGATGGTCTTCAGGGCAGCATGTCGGTAGTCTTAGGCCACTCGGCAGTGACTGAAAAATCCCAGCTGTGTACCGGCCAGGATTCGAACCGATGTCCCTCCTGGAACTCCTGAACGTGATGCCGCCACGCTACAACTCAGCCAGCCACCTAACTGCACCATTAATGGGCTGGGATGACTATCAAGCCCCATCACAAAAGCTTATAGGCTATAGGCCAAATAATAATAAAAAAGATGGCAAAGTATCCAAGAGAAGCAGCAGAGGTAAGATCTAGAGCACACTTTGGCTGTGGTGTGGGATGGTTATTTAAATGAGTAACTGTCCTGGAAAAATATGGGATCACTGTATACTATATACCATTGCAAAGCATGAATTAGCACCTTGGTAGGCGGCCTTCCTTAAGCCAGTCTTGGTGGTGTCTGAACTTGTGTGATGACCTCTCTAGCCTTGGATGGTCACAGAGGGAACAGATGTACTTGTCAGGCACCTGGTCCTCTCCCACAATATTGTAACAGTCTCCGTGTTGCCAACACAAACACACATCACACTGGAAAAGCAGAAAAAAAAGACACATTTATAGGCCATCAAGTACTATGTATATATACAGTCAAACCTCCATAGGGCAGCCCATGGATATTACAATGTTAATGACCTGGATATCTGCAGGGTTTTTTGAGCACTTTTGTGGCCAGCCAAGGTGTTTGTGACTTGCCACAAACCCCACACACCTTTATGCTTGCAATAACCATGTTAGTGGTTGCTGTAAGTATGTATGTATCTATCAACAGATATCCGTGGATCCTCAACATCCGTGGGTGTGTCTCTTATCTAACCTCAATGGATTTGAAGTTTGACTATATATAGAGTAAAAACACAAGGGAAAATAATAATAAAAAGAAAAAAAATTAAATGCAAGAAATGGCAGTGTAAATTTGAAAGGGAGTCTGCATTGAGAGGAGGCTTCCGTGTAATGACTCTCTCCCACCGCACATCACAGCCCGTGGAACACATGTTTGTCAGCTTGCCTGCTCGAGAACCAAGCTTCTGTTTGAAAGTCAGTGCATTTTTTGTCGGGAAAATATGTTTAGGAACTGATTTGTTTGAGATGAGAGGAGTTTGACAACCAAGGAAGGGTGCACTGTAGTAAGAAATATGCAATAATATAAAATATCAAAGCATTAACCCTGGAATAGTAGCGTTGTCAGCCGCACGTGCCTAGTAGCGACGTCCGGAACTTTGAGGGTAGAAATATATATATAGGAATGATACAAAGTCTATTTCAAAAATTTTCACTTGAATTAGATGTTATTCTTAACTCTATGAACTATGAATTAAATGTATTTAACTAAAAAAAAACATTATAAAAATAAAACAAAAAATGTGCAAAAATGACAAAAAATCCTTTAAATCTTTTCACCACTGCCAGCCACAGTGCTGTCTGATGGCAATGACTTGTGCCACACATCGAGTCCAGACATGCCCCAATATGCTCCAGCCTCCCTAAGCTTTATGCCGCACAGGTTGCTGTGCGCCATGCTTAAGAACAAAGGCTCTGTTTTAATCCTCTCGCGCACCAGGACGCCAATGGCATGTAAAATTTTTAGGGCCAAATTGCACCGGGACGCCATTGGCGTCCATTTGAACAAAAATATTACTTTTAAATAGTTATATTCACTCCAATGGTGTCATTTTTTGTTTGAGGGTTAGTTTCCTCACCCTCTCTGAAATTAACTAATTAGCAACACTCTCTGCATCCACAGATTTGAGCGCGGTTGAGAAATCAATGACAGTTTCCGTTCACTCTCATCAGTCAAGCTGCATGTCTTGCTGCTGTGGGCTTTAAACTTTTTGTGGGCTAGCGCGCCCATGCGGCCCAGTGATACTAGTGTTATATAGTGCAACACAGTGATTTGATTGGGTGCAATTTGTGTTCTCTTTACAGGCAGTAGCATATTATATTTTGTGAATTACGTAAGGACGTAAATATGCAATGGCACAGAGGCCCCTGAAACCAGAGCAATATTACCCACTCTTGTACTCAGACAGTGAAAGTAGTGGTGCAAGTGAAACAGAAAGCATTCCCCACTTTGCGAGAGAAAGTGATGAGAGCGAAAAAGACTAAAGGTGGGTACACACTTGTTGCATTTCCACGTATCATATCATCGTTGCATATCACCCAGTGATACGATATGGTGCAACAGGGTTATTGTATCCACTTGTTGCGTATCTGCGTGTTATATCACGCTCCCCGTCCACACGAAGGAATGTGAGTTGTGTATCATTCCTTTGATATGACGGCAAAAGACCGAGAAATGGCAGATCGATCCCATCGCATATGTTTGCATCATATTTAGATATGCAACGGTGCAACGCTTTCCCGTCCACACTGCTACGCAATGATGATAAGATACGTGTAAATGCAACAAGTGTGTACGCGGCTTTAGATTCAGAAGGAAATGAAGGCACGGAATGTGACAGCGTGGAGGACAGGACAGGACAGGACAGGAGTCGTACTTCCGTTCCCGCTGGACCCGCTCCCTCCTCCCCTACTCGATATTTTTACTTTCCGTAAATATTTCATGGTGCTAATTGTAAGATTAGAGATTTGAAGGAACCATAAGAATCCTGATAAGATTCTTCTATTATAAATACCTCTACCTTGAAAAGTTGACCCACAAAGTTTTTAGTTATGGAGGTGGGAACATGACCTAAGTAGAAAAATTGTTTATGCGCACTTTATTCCACGTCCATAAATGGTCCTATTATTATTTCTTTATTGATTCATGAAAAACTACAACAAATAAGGAAGCCATTGATATATTATGTATAATGATAAATGCAGGTTTGGGGGAAGAAAGTAGCTGAGAAACAAAAATTTTCGGCGCACTAAAAAAACTGCCTTGACCAGCGAGAGACCCGATGTTTGAAATGTGCACGGAAAAGAAAATTTATTGAAACCTGTGGTGCGCGAGAGGGTTAAAAAGAATAAAAAAAAAAATAATAATATTGTTCCCTTCCCATTCTCATTGGTGATGCCTGTGGGACCTGTAATGTTGAGATAACTGATATCTAGGGCATCTTGGCATCAGTGCAGCAGCAAGACAACCAGCTAGGGCATCTGAGCAGCGATACCGCACTTTTATCTGCCTTTACTTTTACGTTCTCTGTTTTCCTTTGCTCTCTCGCTCGCTCTCTCTCTCTCTCTCTCTCTCTCTCTCTCTCTCTCTCTCTCTCTCTCTCTCTCTCGGCACCATATGACCCCGCAGCTGCGGAACCAAGACAACACTCTCTCTCTCTCTCTCTCTCTCTCTCTCTCTCTCTCTCTCTCTCTCTCTCTCGTAGAAATCCGACGAAAACTAATAGATATGCAACTATCAGATGACGGCAATGCAGAGGACGCCTGGCTAAACTTTAAAAATCACTTACTCACTCAGCAGGACACATTTGTCCCCTTGTGCGAGAAGCGAATTAACACTAATAAAAGTCCACCTTGGTTTAATAGCGAAATTAAACACTCAGTCAAGGAGAGAAAATTGTCTTACAGGTTAAAGAAAGACCAAAGCACGCCCGAAAACATTAGACTTTACAATGATGCAAGGCGACGAGTAAAAAGATTAGTGCATCAGGCAAAGCGTAGATATGAAGAAAATATTGCAGCCAACTGTAAAAATTTCTTCAGTTACATAAACAACAGAAAGGCGATCAGAAGTGGAATTGGACCTTTAATAAACAGCGACGGTGCACTAGTGACTGACAGCCAACACGTTGCAAACCTATTAAATAATTACTTTTCCTCGGTGTTTAATAATAACAGTCCTCCCACCACCACCACCACCAGTACTAATGTAAATCCCGAGCATGCATTGTCTAACTTTGAAATAAAACCCGATGAAGTCCTTAAAGCCCTCAAATCACTTAAAACAAATAAAGTCCTGGACCTGATAAAGTATATCCAACTCTGCTGAAAGAAACAAAGAGCGAAATACTCTCCTCCCTCACAACCGTATTCAATATGTCCTTGCGACAAGGCATTGTCCCTTCAGATTGGAAAAAGGCTAACGTGACACCGATTTTTAAGAAAGGAGACAAAAGTACCAGGTAATTACAGGCCCATTAGTCTAACCCGGTTGTAGGTAAGCTACTTGAGGCATAATTAGAGACAAAATTGTGAGTTACCTTGAAAGCCACTCATTAATTGGGGACTCACAACATGGCTTCGAAACAAAAGATCCTGCCTATCAAATCTATTAACCTTTTATAACGACCTCTTCACTGTTTATGACGTAACCAAATCACTGGACGTAGTCTATCTTGATTTCAGAAAGCGTTTGATAAAGTCCGCATCATAAATTACTTTACAAATTAAAACAAATAGGTATTGACGGTCAGGTAAACCAATGGATCGCGAATTGGTTGAGCAACAGACAACAAAGAGTAGTGATTGACGGATTTAACTCAGAGTGGGCGCCTGTCACTAGTGGCGTCCCTCAGGGCTCGGTTCTTGGCCCAGTGCTCTTCATTATTTACATCAACGACGTGGATGTTGGACTCAATAACCGCATTAGTAAATTTGCAGGCGACACAAAGATTGGTAACTCGGTTCTCACTGGCGAAGACAGGCAAAGCCTCCAAGAGGATTTGCACAAAATTTCAACTTGGTCGGATAGATGGGAGATGCCTTTAACGTAGACAAGTGCCAGGTCCTTCAAGTTGGAACGAGGAATAAAAAGTTTGATTACGAAATGCGCGTTAAACTCAAAAGCGTTCAATGCGTCAAGGACTTGGGGGTCAAAATCGCGTCAAACCTCAAATTCTCACAGCAATGCATCGATGCAGCAAATAAAGCGAACAGAATGTTGGGCTTCATTAAAAGAAACTTTTATTTAAGAATAAAGATGTAATACTCCGCTCTACAACAGTTTAGTCAGACCCACTTGGAATATGCGGTACAGTTTTGGTCTCCTCACCATGCAAAGGATATTGCTAAATTAGAAGGTGTTCAGCGTCAGCAACGAAAATTATCCCTTCCTTGCGCAACAAATCCTACGAAGAAAGGCTTTCTACCCTTAACATGTTCTCTCTTGAGAAGCGTCGCCTCCGAGGAAAACTGATCGAATGTTTTAAAATACTTAATGGTTTCACGAATGTAGACAGATCAACATTGTTTATGATCGATGACACTTTACGAGCGAGGAACAATGGCGTAAAACTCAGATGTAGACAAGTAAATTCAGACTGCACCAAATTTTTCTTCACCAACGTTGTAGTGCGAGAATGGAATAAGCTCCCATCATCAGTGGTCCAGTGTAACACGATTGACTCCTTCAAAAATAAGCTCGACCGTCACTTCCTTCAACTTAATATCAACTAGAGTAGAAATGCAACGTTTTGGAGTCTTCTGATTAATGTAAAATCACTTAGGTTTAAGGACAGACCACCAAGTCTGGACCATGGGGTCTGTGTGGTCTGATTTTCTATGTAAATCTATGTAAATCTCTCTCTCTCTCTCTCTCTCTCTCTCTCTCTCTCTCTCTCTCTCTCTCTCTCTCTCTCTCTCTCTCTCTCAGATGACGGCAATGTAGAGGAAGCCTGGCTAAGCTTTAAAAATCACTTACTCACTCAGCAGAACACATTCGTCCCCTTGTGCGAAAAGCGAATTAACACTAATAAAAGCCCACCTTGGTTTAATAGTGAAATTAAACACTCAGTCAAGGAGAGAAAATTGTTTTACAGGTTAAAGAAAGAACAAAGCTTGCCCGAAAACATTAGACTTTATAACGATGCCAGGCGACGAGTAAAAAGATTAGTATGTCAGGCAAAGCATAGATATGAAGAAAATATTGCAGCCAACTGTAAAAATAATCCGAAATCTTTCTTTAGTTACATAAACAACAGAAAGGCGATCAGAAGTGGAATTGGACCTTTAACAAACAGCGACGGTGCACTAGTGACTGACAGCCAACACATTGCAAACCTCTTAAACAATTACTTTTCCTCGGTGTTTAATACAAACAGTCTTCCTCCCGCTACCACCAACACCAGTACTAATGTAAATCTTGAGCATGCATTGCCTAATTTTGAAATAACAACCGACGAAGTCCTTAAAGCTCTCCATTCACTTAAAACAAATAAAAGTCCCGGACCCGATAAAGTATATCCTATACTGCTTAAAGAAACAAAGAGTGAAATACTCTCCTCCCTCACAACCGTATTCAATATGTCCTTGCGACAAGGCATCGTCCCTTCAGATTGGATAAAGGCTAACATGACACCGATTTTTAAGAAAGGAGACAAAAATATACCAGGTAACTACCGACCCAGTAGTCTAACTTCAATTGTAGGTTAGCTACTTGAGAGCATAATTAGAGACAAAATTATGAGTTACCTCGAAAGCCACTCATTAATTGGGGATTCACAACATGGCTTCCGTAACAAAAGATCCTGCCTATCAAATCTATTGACCTTTTATAACGACTTCTTCTCAGTTTATGACGTAACCAAATCATTGGACGTAGTCTATCTTGATTTCCAGAAAGCATTTGATAAAGTCCCACATCATAAATTACTTTATAAATTAAAGCAAATAGGGATTGACGGTCAAGTACACCAATGGATCGTGAATTGGTTGAGCAACAAACAACTCAGAGTGGGCGCCAGTCACTAGTGGCGTCCCTCAGGGCTCGGTTCTTGGCCCAGTGCTCTTCATTATTTACATCAACGACATGGATGTTGGACTCAATAATCGCATTAGTAAATTTGCAGATGACACAAAGATTGGTAACTCGGTTCTCACTGACGAAGACAGGCAAAGCCTCCAAGAGGATTTGCACAAAATTTCAGCTTGGTTGGATAGATGGGAGATGCCCTTTAACGTAGACAAATGCCAGGTCCTTCAAGTTGGAACGAGAAATAAGAAGTTCGATTATGAAATGCGCAGCGTTAAACTCACAAGCGTTCAATGTGTTAAGGACCTGGGGGTCAAAATCGCGTCAAACCTCAAATTCTCACATCAATGCATCGATGCAGCAAATAAAGAAAACAGAATGTTGGGCTTCATTAAAAGAAACTTTTTATTCAAGAATAAAGAAGTAATACTTCCGCTCTACAATAGTTTAGTCAGACCCCACTTGGAATATGCGGTACAGTTTTGGTCTCCTCACCATGCAAAGGACATTGCTAAATTAGAAGGTGTTCAGCGTCGAGCAACAAAAATGATCCCTTCCTTGCACAACAAATCCTACGAAGAAAGGCTTTCCACCCTTAACATGTTCTCTCTTGAGAAACGTCGCCTCTGAGGAAAACTGATTGAATGTTTTTAAATACTTAATGGTTTCACGAATGTAGACAGAACAAAATTGTTTATGATTGATGACACTTTGCGAACGAGGAACAATGGCATAAAACTCAAATGTAGACAAGTAAATTCAGACTGCACCAAATTTTTCTTCACCAACGTTGTAGTGCGAGAATGGAATAAGCTCCCACCGTCAGTGGTCCAGTGTAACACGACTGACTCTTTTGAAAACAAGCTTGACTGTCACTTCCTTGAACTTGATATTAACTAGAGTAGAAAAGCAATGTTTTGGAGCCATCTGATTAGTGTAGATTCACTTAGGTTTAAGGACAGACCACCTAGTCTGGACCATGGGGTCTGTGTGGTCTGATTTTCTATGTAAATCTATGTAAATCTCTCTCTTAGACAAATCTTGGTCTGGTGGGGGTGACAAGCAGGGGGGTAGCTGGCCGTCTACATAGGCGACGTGAACGACGCGGGTCGCATGAACTACCCCCTCGCTGCTTCCTTTCTTTTTCCTGTCTGATGTGAAGTAGAGGGTGCTGAGGTGGGCTGATGTTGGTGTGAGGGGCCAGGCTGGAGTTCACTGGGGTCAGTAGGGTGGATGGGTGATACTAGGGCAAGTGGGTATATGCTGGGAGGTAGATATTTGTTAGCCGTGCAAGCAGTAGTTGGGGCCTGGTGACCAGGACGGAGGTGACAAATGTACGACATTTCAAGGTCACTCTGATCATCACCACTTCTCTTTTCTACACTCTCATCACTCACACTATCATCACTTTCCTTTACACTTTCCTGTTGCAGCTCATCGACATCACTGTCAAGCAGAAGAATCACTTCCCATAAATCATAAATTTCGTTCAGATCGTACTTCCTCTTAACCGACGCCATTTTAAAGAAGTTACATTTAACCCTGAAAAAAAAAAAATCCTGAAAAATAATTGACACATTACAGGAAATGTTTTGTAGGCACACTCACATTAAGGCACTAATTTAGTAGCGTTGTATGGAATACCGGACAATTGGCTACAGCAGATGAAAAAAACGGGAGCAACACGAACACACATCACACACAAAGGACAGAGTACAAACTGAAATGTCGTGGCAGCCGACTTAGAGCCTGGGCGTCTATTCCACAACGCAAAGTAGGCCCAAATTTGGAATCCCGGACAACGCTACTATTCTAGGGTTAATGTAACATTGATAAAGTGACATGTTAATTAAAAAAGTGGTATGGTAAATACTAGAAAAAAGTAATGAACCATGTGGCTCAGAGCACGGCCTCATCAGCTGAGAAAATAACGAATGACAAGCATGTCACAATCACAACATTTAAATCATCACAGCCTCTCAGTTTTTTGTCAATAGTTCAAGTAAATTTCCCTTAATTTCAGTTTTCCATCATATTTCATACAGAATTTTACCCAGTAGCTGCAGGGATCATGTTTCTTAAAGGCCCCTCTAAGCGAATTAATGAGAAAAATCATCACTCATGCAAATCATTATATAATATAATTAATGCATTTGTGATCAGTTTATGCATCCTCTATTTTGGGGGGTTTATGTCAAAGAAAAAATTTGGTCCGTTGCTGGTACGCGGTAAAGCCACAAATTTGGCCCGTCACTGCTACCAGGTTAAGATGCATTCTCCATGTTGATGCATCTTATATGCAGTGATGGGATTCAGCCGGTTCGCAAGAACCTGTTCTTGGAATTTCTTTAATCCCAAGAACCGGTTGTTACTGTTAGCTTAAATCAGGGGTTCTCAATTTTTCCCCCATGAACACCTTTTACTTATAACTTATTTTGGTAAACCCCTCATAGATCTGTTACTGGCTTTTGATAGTCAAAAACATGACTAAATCCAGATTTGATGTCGGGTGGAGACGAACATGGGTTCAAGACGAATGTGGCATCACCGATTTGAATGAGAGCGCCATTACAAAGGCTACACCGACAGCAACCGCTGCCAGCTGGTTTTGTTAACTTCCCCCTCACAGCAACCAGCTGCCATCCGCCTCACCTGTGTCTTCCTGAAGAAGACAGGCCAGCTGTCACACCTGTGATAACCTCACAGGACTTCCCCAGGACGTACTCATAATGATTTTCAGATCTTCGCGGCTCTAACAACAACAACAAAAACAACAACATTTCTGTAGCTGGTAGGATTTTTTTTTTTTTTTTTTTTTTTTTTTTTTTTTGAGAGGCTGTAGCTATTATTTTCTGTAGTCACGCATCACGACATAAAGAATGGTGATCTTAAATATGTTAAGATCACTTTGATAACCATTTGAATCTATAAATGTGCCATATACAGTATAGGCATAGGGCCGAGACACAAAATAAGCCCAACACACTTTTGATGCATTCTGATCAACCGTATAGTTGTTGACAACACTGTCATGCTGATGGATGGGTTCAAATAGAACAAAAAGTGGAAGAGGCAAGGTTGACATGACGAAAACAAAATATTTATTGAAAGTAGAATGTGCATGGATTGATTGATGTGCATTGGATGTGATAGTGAGAGAACCTGTTGTTAGCGAGTACTGGAGTGAGAGAACCTGTTCTTCAAAAATTTGAATCCCACCACTGCTTATATGCCACAAAATACAGTAAGTATGAATATATGTCTCATGTAAAAAACATGTCTGAAAAAAGTCTTGTTATCATCAGATATGTTGCATTCCCTGTCTCCAACCTGCAGCATGAGTCCTTCTTCCTCAGTGGAGCCACAGCCACAATTGATAATCTCTGCCGAAGGCTCAGATGTCGGCACGCTCTCTGTCCCCTCCACCCAAGCATCTCCCGTGTCCTCCTCAGCGTCAATACTTGGGGCCTCACCTGAGAAAAAACAAAATACATCAAATATTCTCTCAACAAGAATACAGAATTTTCCGCCATTGCACGTTTATGGACAAGTTAAAAAATCTCTTAATAATGGGTGAAAACAGTATATGACTATACAGTAGAATCGTCATTTTGGCATTGGTACTGTAAAGCGTCACCAAAACTGAAATTTTCAAACTTTGCCATACATGATAAAGAGTATAGCTTGTTCGGAGACCACACCATTCTTTCTTACTGACTGATGTCAAAAAGATCAAAATCAAGAACTTTCATAAGGTGATCTTTTGTATATAAATAAAGTGAGGCCACATGTCTAGCATTAAGAAGAAGAGACTGAAGAAATCTCACTAGTTCTGAAACCGTTAGTTTGGGAGAAAAGTTTCAAATAATAAAGAATAAAAACAGACTGGAACTTTTCAGAAAGTGACATTTTTAATTCTATTTCACCTGCTTTTAATAACTAAATACAGTACCCTCTCGAGTTTCGCGCTATCCGAGTTTCGCGATCCACGAGTTTCGCGGTTAGTCCTAAATTTTTACCATCCCGACTTTCGCGCTGCTTTGACACGTACGGGTCACGTCTACTTATCATCGGCGTCACGCACGCTACCTTTAAAGGTAGTACAGGTAACTCTTGATTTACGTGAGCATTGTGTCCTTGAAGAGGTCGCGTAAATCAAAAACAATGTAAATCAAACAAGAGGTATGTTTCTGTCGAAAAATAAATATTCACTTCATTCAGTGGAGAGAGAGAAAGAGAGAGAGAGAGAGAGAATATCCATATCACCGAGATATCCACTCAGGCACTCAGTCTCAGCCTCACTCATGTGAGGAAGAAATGAGGGACACCATGAGCGACTGGCTTGTATTGGTACCGGTACCGAACAGTCTGGTACCGGTACCGTACCATATAGCTGGTGCTATTAGAACCAGTACTGGTACCAGTACCTGCCCTCCCCCATTGTTGAGTAGCGTGGCAGTGTAGGTACTGTATTGTTGTTCGAGTGGCGCGCGGGAAGAACTGAGCTCAGCTGTGTGGCCGCGGCGGTGTGAGACCAGTTGCGTGAGACATATGGTGGCCACTCCATAAAATATCGCATATAAGTGACAAAAGCATGTAAATTAAACATTTATTTGGATTTTGGACCCAGCGTTATTTCAAAAATGCGTAAACCAAAATCATGTAAATCGAGAGTTACCTGTATCACACAGGGCGTTTTCCTCCAAACATTGTGGCTATGGCAAGAGAGAGAGAGAGAGAGAGAGAGAGAGAGAGAGAGAGAGAGAGAGAGAGAGAGAGAGAGAGAGAGAGAGAGAGAGAGAGAGAGAGAGAGAGAGAGAGAGAGAGAGAGAGAGAGAGAGAGAGAGAGAGAGAGAGAGAGAGACCGGGTGCTTGCCAGCGATAGCGTCATGGACTAGTCCTGGCGTGTTTTCAGGAAGCCAATGTGAAGCTTCATCTGTGGCTTCTAAAAGCGACCCGTTCTTTCTGTTTTTCTTCCTTTTCCAGGTATGTATTTGAAATAACAAAGAGGAGTAAGAGGAAAACTGAGGAAATGAGGCAGCATGAGCCAATTATAATAGCGCCACTATGAAAGCGATTTACCTATAGCCGCCCAGCGGGCTGGGGCGACCATCGAGCAGATGGATAGTTTACCAGCGCCATAACACATCCCCAAAAAATAAAAATATAAAAATCCATGGGTGAACAGATAAGTGCTTTTCAGTGTTTTCAATACCAGTTTCACGATCCTCGGGGTTGCCCTTCTTACCGAACGAAGCGGCGAAACACTAGGAAGAATTACTATGAACATTTATAAACTGAAGTACTAACAGGCAAACATAAAACCTTGCCCAAAATGCTTTGAATGTTCTTTCTATTCAATAAAGGGTAGAAGTTTGGAGTGCATCCAGCAGCTTGTCAGGTGCACCCCTCTGTCACAACATCACTGACCTCTTGCAGAAGCACCCAACCACACACAAAACAAAAAAGAAGGGCTAGAATATTTCCTCCTTTGTAGAGGGTGCCATAGGCTGCCACCATCCATCGGTGACGACAGGCTTTCCCAAATGCAGATATCAAGGAAGCCTGCATACTGACCAGGCACCCATCAATGCCAGACGTGCTGGTACCTCGAGATTCACGCACTTTCCTCAAAAGGTGAAGATAACGCTAAACTCAAGACTGGCTTGGGGTATTAGCTTACTGATAAAGTGCTTATTCAGCCAGCAGAAGATGACTTTTCCATTTTACTCCTGTTGGCTTAAAATACATACCTTGGGAGAAAAAGGAAGAAAAATGGGATGAAGAACAGTTGTTTTGAAGCTGCAGCTGAAGGCAGCTGTGATTTTCTGTGAATCAATGATGTCATTGACAACTCGCAATCGGTAACCTCTCCACCTTTGTATCAGCAATGTGAAAGCGTCCCGTGTGACACCAGATTACGGACAACCAACAACTCACTCCCGGATGGGCGCACGGGCGTTGCCAGTAGCCACAACAGTTAGAGGAAAACGGCCAGTGCGACACTGCCCTAAGGCAACGAGGCCACTGACCGGGTTAGCACCGGCGATGACGTCATCGGACTCCTAGCGAATCACAAGCGTGTTTTCAGGAAGCCAATCGTAAGGCTTCATCTGTGGCTTTAAAACGACCCGTTCTCTTTTCCTGTTTTCTTCCTTTTTCCAAGGTATGTATTTTGAAATAACAAGGGAGTAAAGGAGGAAAACAAGGGAGCTCTGGGGGCAGCATGAGCCAATTATAATAGCGCCACTATAAACAGTTGCCTGCGCCATGACGGGCTCGGGGCCGACCATCAGGCACAGATGGATAGTTTACCGGCGCCATAGCCCACATGTGAAAATAAAAAAATAAAAAATAAAATCTCCATGGGTCGGAACAGATAAGTGCTTTTTCAGTGTTTTCAATACCTCGAGTTTCACGATCCTCGAGTTTAGCGCTATACCTTCGGAACGAAGCGAGCGCGAAACTCGAGAGGGTACTGTAGACATTTATTTATAAACACAAGTACTAACAGGCAAAGGCAACAAAACCTTGCCAAAATGCTTTGAATGTTCTTTCTATTCAATAAAGAAGGTAGAAGTTTGGAGTGCATCAGCTTGTCAGAGTGCACCCCTCTGTCACCAACATCACTGACCTCTTGCAGAAGGCACCACCCCAGCCACACCCAAAACAAAAAGAAGGGCTAGGGGGCTCTTCCTCCTTTGTGGGGGTGCCATAGGCTTTGCCCTGCATCCATCAGTGACGACAGGCTTCCCAAATGCAGATGCATCAAGGAAGCCTGCCGCACGGCCAGGCACCCCATCAATACCAGACTGATATATACAGTACCCTCCCGAGATTCACACTTGCTTTCCTCCAAAGGTAGAGATAACGCTAAACTCAAGGACTGAAAACTTGGGGTATTGAAAACACTGATAAAGTGCTTATTTATTCCAGCCCTTGGAGAAGATGACTTTTTTCCCATTTTACTCCCTTGTTGGCTTAAAATACATACCTTGGGAAAAGGAAGAAAATGGGATGAGAGAACAAGTTGTTTTGAAGCTGCAGCTGAAGGCAGCTGTGATTTTCTGTGAATCCAATGATGTCATTGACAGCACTCACCCAATCAGTGGCCTCTCTACCTTTGCGCGCCTCTGACAATGACGAAACGAAAGCTTTGTGATTCTGAAGTTAACATTGATAGTTAAATCAATAGTTCGCAGTCTTAACCACCGGCCATTAGCGCGCATTTCTGTGAATCCCACCCCAGGGGCAGGATTCACAAAGCATTTAGTTCGTAGTTTTGGGTGTCAACAACAAAGTGCGAGGATGATTGACATCTGTGAACACCGTCAGAACGGTCACCCAACTGAGGGAGTCTAAGGCCGGGTTCCCACTATCCCATTTTGACGGTGGCCGTCAATGTTAATGATGTCAAAATGATGTGACAGAAATGGCGGCCGCTTGGTATGGAGGAGATGGGGTCCGTCATGCTGTTTGTTGACAAACAAACCATGGACGACAGCGACTTCTTGATTGCTACCTTTGTACTTGCTACTGGGTCAGAAGGCAGGCCAGCTAGGAGGAGGCAAAGATTCTGGCCATGCTAACCATTATATCAAGCCTTAAAATTATTAATAAATGCTAAAGATCATTACATGTGGAATGGAAGGACAACCACACTCACAGACAACGCAACACACACTCTACAAGGGAGCTGTGGGAAAACCCAGTTAAAGACAGGCTCTGGTCTGCTCAGGCAGACAGCTGATGAACAACTAAAACAACAACTGATTGAATTCTTAATCATCTGCCTGCCTGTTGAAGCTACTCCCTGTTTACAATATCATTTTGGTATGGGAGACTGCCATGTGAAGAAGTGAAATAATTCACAAATGACCCTGGGATGTTCTCTGCAGCAGAAGAATGCACATATTTGCCCCATATCTCACCGCCACACCTGTGGGTCTGTTTACACCTGGGTGTGGTGGTGTACGCTGGTGCCACACTTCCAGTTCTCAACGAAAATTATTAATCACCACACGTAATAGATGTACATCATGCAAACATATCTAAATTATTATTATATTGAAATTTATCTACATATTATTTTGTATTTAAGTACTTCCATTTCAAATTTTCTTATCTAGAATATTCAGCATCACTGGACAGTCACCACCACCCTGTTGCTGACCAAAAAGTTAACTTAATTTCATCTCTCAACGTTCTACGGTGTTGTCAATGGAGGACGAAACGGTGCCCAGTTCCCACTGTCATCGATTGTATGGGGATATTCATGAGGTCATTTACGTTGACAGCTACCATAAAAACAGAACAGTGGGAACCCAGCCTTAAGCAGCACCCGTGATGCAGACGGTAAGTGGACGTTACCCATACATGTCAAAGCGGCGCGAAACTCGGGGCGATAATGCACGAAAGTCAGGACTAAGTTAGGACTAATGGCAAAACTCAAGGATCGCGAAACTTGGACAGCGCAAAACTCGAGAGGGTACTGTATAGCACTATATATAGTGTATATGGTGAGGGCATTATTAACATGTTCATACAGCATTAATTATAGTAACATGCCTTACCTTCAGCACCTTGGGGTTTCTTAGCTGGTGAAGTCAATGCAGGAGGCTCAGGCGCCTGAGGTTCTCCTGTTAATGATAATCGTAATTAGGTGAATATCCTGAAAAATTCATAAATATGATGAAGGGCAAAATTCTTCATTGACATGTTATCAAAACATTGACTCTAAAAGTACTGTGGTTTGTTAGGACTTGTTCTTAAAGGCAACTAAATTTTGAATAATATGCTGCAGAATATCTAAATATTTTAAAACTTTTGAATTATTTTTTAAACAAGTGGAGAAATAAAATAATTATAATTAAAAGATAAATTGAGAGCTACTCATCATAAGATAAAGAAACTTTCTTAGCTTACATTAAGCAAACCTTTTAGTACTGTAACAAAAGGAAATTATAAATATACAGTAAACCCTCAGTTATCCGGGTGCACCATATCCGACCTCGCCTGTATCCGGGAGTTGTCAAAAATATTTGATTTTTTCCAAAAAAAATCAATCAATAAATAAATTGTTGTGCGCTGCCAAAAGTCACTTAAATTGCCTGCGCAATGCCTCTAAGCTCTGCCCGGGCGGTGTACCACACCCGTAAGGCGCGCCCCAGCTTGCACATTGCAATGATATTGACGTCCTGGTGTGAAGGTTTGCAGGAAAGCTGTGTGCTTCGCAGTACAACTGGCACATAAACATTCTTGCCGAGCGCTGCAGACCATATCGAAGTGATGAGAGTCAAGACATTGCAGGTTTAAATGGCGGGAGTGTCAAAGGACTGTTTAAATGAAACACACAGTGCAAACCCTAGCCTTGATGACTGCCTAAATCCAGACTGGACTAGGTGAATCGGGCTCCATCCCTGTGGAGAAGGTGTGGGTCCGCTAGCACTCCTGCGGGAGTGAGGGCGGATAAGTACCGCCGACATGTGAAAGAAGGATTTTACCTTGCTTAGGGTGAGGCGAGTAAAGGGGCCCACAGGGGTTCGGGAGTCCCGTGGGCCAGCCCGATCTGGAGGTGCGGGCTGACCGTAAATTGTGGTTACTTCTTGTGGCTGGCCTCCCCATGGTCCCGCTGGATGCACTGTGCAGGGGGTACCCGCCCCCCCTGGCTTGCAAGGGCAACACAGTGTAACTAAACAGCCACAGATCACTACGCAAGCAGATGCGCCAGGTTGTCATTGATTCCTTGGTTATCCTCCCCACTCACACTCAGAGTGGGGCGGCCTGGCGTTCTTGCCCAGCGGCTGTGGGCCTTCGGGCTCATTGCTGGGCTTAAAAGGGTAGCGCCCTGGGGTGCCTGCCCGGGCGTCCATATAGAAGCCTGCTTTGAGCACTTGATGCCCGTTGCCGGCCCGGACCACTTCGGGTATCGCTCTGGTATGCCTTCTGGTTGACCCAGGTGGCAAAGCCTGCAGTGCTCATAGCCACGAGGTTGCTAATGCAGCTACACAGCGATAAAGCTGCTGGCGTGCACCTAAGAACAGCACAGAGCATCGGCCTTCCAGTTTTGTAAAACTGGACCCGTAAAAAGTTTCTTGTGGCAGTGCTGGGTCTGCTAGAAAGCCTACGTGGTAAACACGATGGTGCAGACTTGGGCGGTTAAGCTGCTACAAATACCTGGGATTTTCTGGGTTGGGTCCAGGCCCCGCTGCTGTGATTGGCCAGGCAGGGGAACATTAGCTGCTGCCTGTGAACACGGGGCTAGGCACCCCAGCAATGGGTTAGCGGTTGAGGCTGTCGCGCCTAATTGCTGAATCCCAAGTAACAGATCCCCCAAGGTGCAGCAGGACTGCGATAAGCCAGGGAGAGATTGTCACGAGTGCTAACCGTGATGACGCTGCTTGAACCCTTTTCTCAGCACCCAGAGCACGTCAATGAGCGCATTTCACTCCCTGGTGCAGACTGACTTCTACAAAGCCATGGAGCATACCATATTAGAAAGAAATATAATGTAATTACAGTAAAAGTCCAGTAATACGCTGTTCAATAGTTCGGAAATCCCAATGGTTCAAAATGGCTGAGTGGTTTGCGTGCCGGTCCCACGTTTGCTGCTTTCTGGACGATGCGGGTTCGAATCCGTTGCTACCACCTGGGATTTTTCAGTCACCACTGAGTGGCCTAAGACTACCCATATGTTGTCCTGAAGACCACTTATTAACCCGTACTCTAGAGGAACTGTCCAAGTGAGTAAAAAATGAGCTCCGGGGGGCATCATGAGCCAAGAATAGACGGCACCACTACAAACACTTGCCTACACCAAAACAGGCTTGGGCCAACCACCAGCCCCACCAAGAAAGCCTACCAGTGCTATACAGCAGAACTTACATCATCTTTTTTATTATCATTCTACACTGTAATTCCTGTTGTAATATTTTAGTACATTTTTAAGACATAAGGAAGTGCAAGTGTGGTGTTATTTTATATGGAGTACTGGTAAGTACTACTGTTATACATTGTTACATTACATTGTTACATTATTACTGTTATACATTGTTACTGTGATACAGTGAAAAGAGTTGCCTTTGTTGGTGAAGAAGCAATCACCACTTTGTTTACATTTGCAGAGATGCTTGTGGTTTAACCTAAAGGCCACTGCTAAATAAGTGTGAAGAATGAATGAGAATAGCAAATGTAATGAATAAAGGTGAAGAGTCTGTCTTGCTAACGTCTGCTATATAAAAGAACTTTATTATTTGTCACAATTGTTTCCCCTATTATGCCTCAGAAATATTAGGCTATCAGCAGATCTGAGTGCGGTGTATTCCAGCGAGACACTCAATATTTTTTCATTATATTTATTCTTCAGTTATTCTCTTTATTTATTCTTTACGTTCACTTTTTGTATGTTTATTTTTCATATTTATCCTTCATAGTCCTGCGCTCAGCTGATTCAGTGTTTGCATGTGGTAAACGAATCAGGCGCCTTCGTCTTGCTGTGTTTGTCACCAGGCTGGGGGTCACCGATACCATGAAAACAACCACTGTGAAAGCGGGTCAGTGTGTTGGTAATGCCTGTTAGCAGGTTGGCAAGGCTTTTGGTTAGGGAGAATGCCCGACAACTGTGATATTGGCCCTAAATGAACACGAACAGAGGTAGCAAACAGGAATGAGAAGCCAACAACAGGCCTTGATCACACAGTACTTCAGTAACTGTGACAAGCTTGACACACCACCTGCTGTTGTTGTTGCTGAAAAAGATGATCTGTTTGAGCATGATGATGTAGCCCCTGAGGATTTGGGCAGCAACTTTGAAGGCTTCACACTGGCGGACCTTGCACCAGAGTGAGGCAAGGAAATGTTAATGATTTTCTTTCTATATTTTTTTCCTTTTTACTTCTTAATAAAGTCTGTATCCCAGTTTTTTGTCTTTACAAGAGCATTCTACACTGAAATTACAACACAATGAATAATTTAAAGGTATGCATTGAGATAACAGGGAGTAAAGTGGGAAAAAAGTCTACTTCTCCACGTGCCAGAACAAATAAGCAATTTTTCAGTGTTTTCAATACCCCGAGTTTTGCGATCTTCGAGTTTAGCTCTGTACCTTGGGAAGAGAGCAAGCACTAAATTGGGGAGGGTACTGTGTATATTTTTTTATTATCTAATATAAAAGAAACAGTGAAGACAAAAGGAATATAATGCTAAGATTTTTTTGTTCTGCATGTAATGAGAGAGAGAGAGAGAAAAAAAAACTTAATTTCCATTACCATTTTCAATGCCAGAATTTTCTTTCAAATTTAATGTAAAAAATATAAAAATATATTTCATATATAGAATAATAGAAGTCTATCATACAAACAAAACTGCTTTGTGCATCAATGTTTTAGACAAAATGAAACAGACTGATTAAGGTTATCAAGCAAGTAATTATTGCAGATGGCCTACCATTAGCTGGAGAAACACTAGCTTTAGAGGAGGGTAATCCTTTGCGTTTGCTGTATCTGTATTTGGTGACTGTCTTAGTGTCTTGCAGATCATCCTCACTAAGGCTTTCTGAGGGAACTGTTGAATAGGAAATGATGTTGTACAAAAGTCTATGATTACACCATTATAGATGATGTCTTAGCAAGAAAAAACTGTCAAGTGATAAGTGGAGATGTTAGCACAGTACAACACATTATATTGTCTCTGCACAATTAGAAGGATGCAAAGAAGAGCAGGTCAGAGTTATGTATTGAAATAAACATTACTTAAGAGCTAATATTATTAGTGTAGGTTTTTAAAGAGCACAATAACTTTAAAATATTTGACTTTTTATATATAACACAGAACCAAACAAGTGGGTAATATATTAAAGCTCGATCTGCGGGCCAAGTTTGAATCCTGGCCCGAGCAGTCAGCTGTTCATCCTCTCTCTCTGGCTGGTTCATAAGTGGGTACCTGGGAAACCTGGGTAAGGTAAATTGTGGGAACCCGTATGCCACACTGGTCTTGTACCCCGGGTTGACAGGTTCTTGCCCAGCACAGACTCAGGGCCAATGCAACAGATGAGTAGCCCAGTACGATAGCGTGGGCCCCAAACTTTACCGTTTCAACAACAAAACTTCAAACACTGGCAGGTTTATGAATGTACAAAATGTTTATGAATGTACAAAATGTTTATGAATGTACAAAATGTTTATGAATGTACAAAATATTTATGAATGTACAAAATATTTATGAATGTACAAAATGTTTATGAATGTACAAAATATTTATGAATGTACAAAATGTTTATGAATGTACAAAATGTTTATGAATGTACAAAATGTTTATGAATGTAAAAAGTGTTTATGAATGTACAAAATGACCCCCCACATATACGCCATGTGTCTAACCTCTGCTTTCTCCCTTTGGAATACATATATTGGGGCTTGATTCTATATTTGACATTCACTAACATCAGATGAAGAGGGATGGAAAATGTTGGGAAATGGCTTTGTCCAGCTGAGGACTAATGATGACTGAAGACGATGACTGTTAGAGCTGGCAGGCACGAGTATTTCAACCACCACAGCTTTTGATTTCTTTTCCTTTTAAGAGGGACAATGTTTGGTTTCTTCCACAGATCAACCAGTTTATTTCATGGGTTCTATAAACAGTGACTTATTCAATTCCTCACTACTGTAGAATTTTAACACAGACAGCTACCATTTCAGCATCACTGACACTTAGTCTGGAAAGTCTGACTTGTAACTGGACATAAATTTCAAGACTGATTTAACTAACCTTTATAATGCCCAGGCAATCAAACAGTTGAGGATGATAAAATAAATAATATCTGTAGTTCACTTAGTACTCTTGATAGGGACATTCCATATAGTGTTGCAAGCTAATGGAATAATAGGGGCTTAAGCTGGGATGACATCTCAGCATTGTATCTTGTATCTTCACATGAATGAGTAGCTTTCTTCAACAAGGATGTTATTAATCTCTCACAAACTGAGTGGAGCATCTAATTGTAAGTGCCTACAGTCTTCAAGGTTGAGTTTCGTGCATGCGTAGGTATTAACGTTTCCTGAGACTGACATGGAGAGTAACATGCTGCCACACACAACACCTCAGCCTGCCACACCACTACACAAACCACCATATCACTACCTTGCTGATAGTACTGAAGGAATGGTCTGGCGGTTTGTGGCAGCGTGGTAGCAGGGGTGTGTAGGGGTGTGGCAGCAGTGGTGGTGTGTGGCACCATCACAATAGTATAGTGATATGTAGCACTGAGTTAGGGGCATGGTGGTGGGTGTAACAGTAGAGGTAGTGGTGTGCTGGTATGTGTACAAGTGTGTGTGGCAGCAAGGTGGTGTGTTTAGTTGTAAGGTAGTAGTGCAGTGGTGTGTAACAATGTCAGGTGTGATAGTTTGTGTAGCAGCAGGTTTCTCTTCATGCCAGTTTCTTAATCAATCTCATTTACTTTGTCAGCTGATGAGGAGAGGCAGACCAATGAGGAGACACAGGCAGCTTCACCCAAGCAGTTCAGAATCTTTGGGATCATAACTAACGGGGGAGCGGGGGCGTATCGCATCATTTCACTCACTCGTTGCCTCTACCACCAACCGTTCCCCCGAGCAAGCCCCCAGGCATCTACCCTTTCCATTTCAGGCTCCTCCTCGCAGGAGTGAGTGCCCCATTGGTCTCCTCCAGTCAGAATTGTCTCATACAGCAACAACCCTATGAACAGGATAGACGTCTGGAAAACGTACTACATGTCCATATAGCTAGAGCTGGCGTTCACAGACTAAGCTGATAACAAACCTTGATTCACAAAGAAATCGCTGATTCGATATGCAGTCATGTATAAGCGTTACCCAATGATCTTGTGAAAGCACTTGGTACCAAAGGCAAGAAACTCCTCAAAGTCACTTTTCAGTATTCATGTCTCACAGCCATACAGTAAGAGAGGGAGTAAAAATGATTTAAAGATTCAAATCTCGGTCCGTCTGCATAGATATCAACAATGCCATACACAGTGTTGGCAGTAACAGTTGCAACCTACCATTGAGAAACATGATAAAGGGGTTGCAACTCCACAACTGCTACCACTGACACTGTACTTGTGTTGGGCAAGTCCATAATACCTTGGGCCAGGCCAATCCGTTGAGTGACTTCCTGGCAAGACACTGTTATGTACTGCAGTTCCAAGGTACGGGAACCTTTTGGTGACATCAGTGACCTAACCACATGCATGAACAGACAGAACTGTGTCATCCAGCAAGCCTAAAAATGACTGGACCTTGGTTCTGGCCCAGGAGACCTCCAGCCCCAGTACCTTTGCCTCCTCATGGAACACTTCATGAGCCATCGCCAGGACCTCCAGTGATTCCACACAAAGTACAGCATCATCAGCAAAAACAAGTTCTGAGACCTTGATATTGCCAACAGATGCTCCACAATAACTTTGATCAAAAACTTTGCCTAATAACTAGTCAATGCAAGTGTTGAAAAGGGATGGAGCAAGGATGCACCCCTGCCTCACTCCTGAATTAACAGGTAAGAGGCTAAAAATGCCCTCCCCACACTTCACAGCACTCTCACTCCCAAGTCATCATGTCAACAGTCCTTACATGAATCCCACAGATTTGTAGAATGTCCCAGAGGGCCTCACAATGCACTGAGTTCAAATGCCTTCTTGAGGATGATATGGGTTGTGAGTAGCTCATGTTGAAACTCAAGCTGGCTTTCGTTGGCATTCCACAGGGATGCAAAGTGCTAGGATCTGGTCAAGTATTGTCTTACCAGGCGTGAACCCAGATTCCTCAGGTCTCTCAAACTTTAGCTGATGAGATCAGATTTGCATTAGCAGCAGATAAGCGAGCACTTTGCCCAGTGCACTGAGCAGTGGAATACCACGGTAATTGTTGCGCTGTTCTTCATCCCCTTTAACTTTCCAGATAGGAACAACCAACCTCCTTTAACAGTCAAGAGGAATGGCACTGGACTGCAAATGCGGCAGACACCACCACATATAACCCACAGATCATGGCTTCACCCCCAGCTTTCAGCATCTCTACACTGATATTACAGACCCCAGCTGCCTTTCCACCCTTCAACTTCCTGGCTGCCTCTCTCACTTCTGCCCCTGGCTGCCTCTCTCACTTCTGCCAGAGAGGGTTGAGTTTCATCTATTGGTGGATCAGCAGCCACCATCTGCAACTCAGCCAGAGGAAGCTGTCTGCTTGGGGGCTCAGTTGTGTACAGTTACCCAAAGTACTCAGCCCAACGAGCCCAGTACCCATCTGCATCTGATACTCTCTGCCCATCAGCATCATTTGGATAGTACTTATCTGAGAAGTGGCATTGGAACGGAGCTTCATCAGAGCTAGAAAGCCAGGTCTAAGATCGTTTGCATTTAGACAACCCTAGACACCCTCAGCAAGACCCCGGACAAACCTTTCCTTTCCTTTCCTTTCCTTTCCTCAGAAGGGTTCTAGTCCTTCATGACTGTCCTACATTGCTCCAAGTCCCCATCCAGTCTGGCAGAGTGACTCTCCTCTATATTCTCCAGTGTCTCCCTTCAGGCAACTTCAGCCCTAGATCTTGAGCATTTGGAGTAGAGGTGTCCCACAACTCTCCAGGTTCCTCCAGAGTACTAATCATCTTAAATCAATTGGAGACTGCCATGTCATACTCCTGAACACATGCCTGGTCCCTCAGTTTCTCAAGATGAAGCCCCAGAAGGTTGCAGCTTGAGATTTTTCTGGACCTAATGCATATCCTCAGTTTTGCAACATGTCTGTGATCGACTGCAAAAACTCAGCACTCCCAAAAACCCTACATTTCTGGAGGACCCTTCAATGAGTACTAAAAAGGATGTGATCGATCTCCTTTGCCACAGCATTGCTATACCAAGTCCAGCGGCGAGGCTCACATCTCTAAAACCAGGAGCCAGCAATCCTCAGCCTTTTGAACTTTGCAAAGTTCGGAAGGAAAGAACTGTTTACATTTCTAGTGCAAGAGCCATGGGGACCAACACATCTCTGTGTCTGTGCCAGTAACTACATTGAAGTCGCCAAAGACAATGAGTGTATCACGTGGGGGGCACTGGTCAATTAGAGTCAAACTTGGCATAAAGTATCTTTTTCATCTTTGGTTTCCACATCATGGTAGGGTCAAATACTGCAATAAGAGATATGAAGGCCCAAGGTGTGTTTCAACCTCACCAGCATTATATACTCATCAGCTGGCATGGGTGGTGGGAAACGTTGGACAAAGACTGCCATCAACCATTCGACATAATTACGGGAGAGCAGAGGGCAGAGAGCAATGCCATTAGCAGTCTTCAAGACAAGTAGAAATTCCAACCACCTCACGAGTGATGAATTAAACTGCTCCTACATGAGCTAGATTCAACCAGCTCAGTTGCTAGATATCAACACATGGGGCATACTGGCTGTAATTCATCTTCACTCGGCAAAGGTGGCGGTTCCTTTACAACCATTGTCTCAAGTGCTGAGCACCAGGACATGTGCCTGTGAAATGGACACTTTTGTGTATGGCTTTGGCCACAATCCAAACTTGTCACAAGATGTGATTTCATGAAATACGAACATGAAGCCACGCTGGGTTCAGCATCACTTTTCAAGCCTATGAATCAAGTTCCTGCTGGGATGCGTACATACTAATGTCATAAATAATAAGTGATGAATGTTTTAAAGTACAATATAAGTATAATAACTTTCTGGCATCAACAACAATATTAACACCAACCTAACTTCTTTTTCTTTCCCTTGATGTCTCCTCGAGTTTTCCTCCTCTCCAGCCTGTCAGTCCTCATCTGTTCGATATCAGTGTCACAAGGTACGTAGTCCGGGTCCTCTGGCTGCAGGCCATGAAGCGACATAGGAGATTCCCCGAGGTCATCAATATAGTCCTCAACTTCCTCTTTGGGCTCCGTTTCATCCTCAGAGATAGGTGGCACCTGAGTGATCAGAACAACAATACTTAGTTTCCACTGTCCTACACGTTATTATGCCACAATATATAATCATCTCAAATTAAGTTATAAATAAATAGGAAATTATCCAATATATGAATAATTCTGAACTGTAAAGTCACTAAAATATAGCTGAATATTGGAAAACACTTGATGTGCTACACGCTACAGTTCTCGTCGCTGATACAGTCAGCGAGACTCACTCTTTTATGTGCTTCTTACATCAAATTATACACTAAAACCCCGAATAATATCCGGCCCCCAGGTATCCGGAAATTCAAAGTATCCAACAAAAAATGTGGCCAATCAGAAGTTAAAAATCTAAGAAAATCTATAAAAAATTACGAAAATCCAGCTGGCAAAGATTTGAAACACGCGCTTTATGACTGTTGACTTTCATTTTCTTTCACTGCACCAGAAGCACCTCGCCCTTACCCTGCTGGAGCCCAGCCAGCCACAGCATGCACTGCCTTCAATGTGTGTGTGAGAGAAACAGCCTAAAGTAACAAACTGGCTCTGTAAGCACTCACCTGGTCTGCCTCGTGCCTGGCCTTGTCCTTTCTCTTGGAGTCTTTTGCGCCTGTTACTGATTTTATTGTACCTAGAGCCTTCTTGTCCCCTGCCTTGGCACGTGCATCCAGAAAGCTGAAAAGACCAATTCCTCTTGACTGTTTCTTGGAGCTCACTTCAGACTTGACCGCTTTCTCAGCCGGGGAGGAGTGGCCAGGGGAGGAGCTAGTGTCCAGGTGGTCCCCAACAGTGCGTGCATAGGCAAGGTCAGCCACATTTGGTGCCCAGTTGCTGCTTTTCTTGAGAAACTCTGGATGGTAATGTTTGATGTGCATCTGAAAAAAATGAAAGACGAGCTCATTATAGAACAGTCATTTATTATCCAAATTGTTATGGATAATTATTTATAGACAGAGTATATATGTAAGCAGCAAGAGGCATGCTATTGGGTGTAAAACATTCCTCAAGAGTCTCATGGCTGGGTATAAAGGGACTACTGAATGTTGCTCAATCCTTCCAGTACACAGTGTTTTAACAGAAATCCCTCCCTCCTCTTAGAGCAGAATTTAACCCGTCCGCTGCAATTGGCATGGATTTGGCCTTCACAGGTAGCCTGGTAACACATACTCCCAGGTCTTTCTCTGCCTCTGTGGTGGATAGTGAAGTGTTTCCCATGTGGTATAGGTATGCTGGATACCCCCTCCCAAAGTGCATAACTTTACATTTTTCTTCACTGAATTGTAACAGCCACTTTTTCCTCCATTCCTGTAGCTTGGTGATGTCTTCTTGTAGGAAATCCGCAGTCAAGGGGTTAAAAGGGTTAGTGCTGATTTTCGACTAAACTCACAGGACACAGATTCACTCCCACTTCTTACTCAGCGTGCCTCCCACATGCCTGTTTCTTTTGTCACTACATACTTAGGCCCCTTTCACAAGAGCGGTTTTTGCCGCTCCAGCACATGCCGCATGGTTTAGCTTTACATTGACTCTTATGGGTGCATTCACACGAGGCCAGAGCGGCAGTCTTGCCGCTCTGGCAGCCGCACCCTGCCATGCTGCCAGCAAAACCACAACGGCAGAAATGCTGCACAACGGTTTCAGTGGTCATGCATTGCTATGGGCACCTTCACACATCCGGTGTTTGCCGCGTGCGGTGAGGGATAGCTGTCTGTCAACGCTGGGAGGAAGGGCACGCGACCACTTTGTCTGCATCATTGGAAAAGCTGGTATGCACTATATTTTCCATCTTATGAACTTTCAATTAATGTATATTGAAAATGTGAGTGTCTTAAATATTAATTCTGTATACTTCTGCACAACAAACATCTGCATTTAAATTTCAGGGTTATGGCTAATTTAAATTATCATGACACGGAACTGTTGATCTCCGAGATTGAAAGACGGCCTTGTTTGTGGGATCCCTCAAGAGAAGATTACAAATATGACTGAAGGAGATACCGAAGCGGATGCAGCAGACACCGCACTTGACCGTGGATGTCCAGGTGCCATGCGGCTGCCGTTCGGCATGTGTCGGAGCAGCAAAAACCGCTCATGTGAGAGGGGCCTTATGTGCATCAGGGTTCTCAACTTTAGTAGCAATGAAGACAAAGGCCAAGAACCACCTCAAAATCGATGACAAAATGAGAGTACATTGTCATCAACAGCTTGAATAAATAAACTGGTTGACTCAATGAATCAACACTGTTCCAACTGATAATGCTTCTTGTGTTTCTGTTTGATTTAATTTATTTATTTATATGCATATTATTTAACTTTGTAATATGAATGGACAGTATAATTTCTTTCTTTATTAAAGTATTTTACTGTATTTTGTGCAGAACCTAAATAATAAATGTGTTTTCTTATCTACTTATTTTCCTGTGCCTTTATGATGGCCACATATTTTTTGTCTGGGAGTAAGGGGTGAATGGCAACTCAGGTCAGGCCGAGGGGGTAAAGGAAGGGGGGAAGACTGGAAATCCCTGCTCTAGGCCAACTACTAACAACCTGGCCCAGCCTCTCCCCAAACCCTTTCCCACCCTTTCCTCCCCTCAGCCCTTTAGCCTGTTTTCCCATCAGCTCTGCACCAGTCTAAGAACACATGATGTCATATCTATAAACCGTCAAATTTTCCTGAACATATGCTGTACTGTAGGGGCTGGAGGGTGAAGGTGAGGCTTGGTAGGATGGTATGAGGGGTATGAGGATAAGGTGTTGGGAGATGGACACCACAGGGAATAGAACATCTCTTTCTCCTCAAGTTCACACATCTTGGCAGAGGCGTACACTGCAATAAGAGATATGAAGCCCAAAGTTGCTTCAACCTCACCAGCATCATACACTCATCAACTAGAGTAACCCCAATAACAGAGGACTGCAAGAGGTTAGAAATGGGTAGCTACTTCCTTGCAATGAGCACCAGCACTGGCCGGACCAACAGTAGGTATAACTCCCTCTGCTGATCTTTCCATTGACAGGTCTCCTCCATCTCAGAGAGTCTCACTATGTCCACCCTCAACCTCCTGAGTTCATATGACAGATGGGGTAGTTGATGATCCTCTGCAAGGCTCAGGATGTTCCAAGCACCTACTCAGAGAGCCTGTCAGAGGTAAACCCTGGGCCTGACTCAATGAGGTTGTGCCTCCTCTACACCACCCTGGCAGTCCCCCCAAAATGGGGGTGGGTGTGCTGGGTGTGAGGGTGCTCTCCTGCCCCAACCAAACCTGAGAGTACACCCAGCCACCACCAGACGCAGTGGTGGCAGCCTGGCTCATGGCCACACAGACTAGCCACCCACCTTGGTTAAAACAAGGGATCAAAGAGGTGTGCTGCTAGCCATGGCACACGACCAAGGCATTATATGCACACGGGTAAAATCTAAATCTAAAATGAAAGGGAAATGTTAAGTATAACCCAGGTGAGGTGTCCACCATATATCCAACATCCTACTCAATATATATTTTTGAATGGAACATACTTTACAAGGCAGTATGCAGCCCATATTCTCACAAAATATGAGGATGGATGGTATACACTTGTGTGTGGCTTTGTAAAAACCATAAAGCCTGAAGCAAGGGCAGGATAGGCCATCACAGTGTCAAGTGTAAGTCACCCGTGTGATGTCAAGGGAGACAGAAGGGGAGAAACCTAATTCTCATGGGAGGAAATGATGAACTGGTCCCTCTGTAGCCTAGTAAATAATCACCTATCCATTACACTTGTGAGAGTATGGGGCAACACCTTAATATATGATCAAACTAGCTAAGAATACATACCTGAAGAAGATTTTCCTTCCTAAAACTTTTTCCACAGGCTTCCTTGGGACACTTATGTTCATTGTGTTGGGCGACCACAATAAACTCATTAGGGGCAACTGCAAGGATAGAAAAGAATGCATTAGAGGTACAACATTAAGAGTTATGTGGTATTCACTGGAGCATCTCAATGTGGCAAACTTATCACAATAATTTTAAACTCCCCAAAATTTTCACATCATACAGTCATTCAACACATCCCTAAAATTTTGCTGTCTGACAGTTGTTTAACCCGTCCGCTGCGATTGGCACAGATCTGGCCTTCACTGGTAGCCTGGTAACATATACTCCCAGGTCTTTCTCTGCCTCTGTGGTGGATAGTGAAGTGGTTCCCATGTGGTATTGGTATGCTGGGTATCCCCTCCCAAGGTGCAAGACTTTACATTTTTCTTCATTGAATTGTAGCAACCACTTTTTGTTCCATTCCTGTAGCTTGGTGATGTCTTCTTGTAGGAAATCTGCAGTCAAGGGGTGTCTAAGATACCCAAAAATTTTGCTACCTGACATTCAATCAACCCCCTGAAAAGTTCTATCAGACAATCATGTGAGGCACTGAGTGGAGTGACCTCTTGTCTGCCACAGCAGCCATATGGGAGTAATGTTCACCAACATATTCCCCAAACCCTCTTCTACTAATCCCAATTTATAGAGGGCAATGACTGACTGCACTGCACATAAAGGTGTTTATGATAACTCTGCTAGGAGGTGGATATTAGGTCCATTTTTGCCTGAATAATCAAGGCAGAAAATCATTGTGGCTTAGCACTGTCTTCCCCTGGTTCTGAATCTTGGAAACCAACATCACCCATTTATTCCACTGGTGTTAAGGTCAGATTTTTCTATGTATTCATGTTAAGACCTGCATCTGTTGTCAGCTCCATGTGGGGGAAGTCCCAGAATGCTAGTGAAAATGTTAATGTTGACAACAGTCTTCTTAAGTACAATTTTCGAAGGCATAAGTGTTATTATTTTTATGACATTGTTTATTATTTTTCATTATGGGTGGTGTGGTCCGAGGATAGTGTGGATGACGGGGAAGACAGGGGTAGTAAAGCTTGCATGGGTGTATTAGAGAAACTGCAATAACACAATGAAAATATCCCGTAATGAACACCACTGAGTGCCGGGGGCTTCTACTCAGAAGGCTCGGGTTCGATCCCCGCCACTCAGTGATGTTCATTACGGGATGCATGGGTGTGTGTATATGCACCAGTGACTGATAACGGAAGGAAAGGCATGGGTGAGATAGAGATTTTGGGAGAACCTAGGAAAGTGTTTAAAAACTTTGGAAGTGAAAGAAGAATTCTTGACTTTGGAGATATGAATGCAAAAGTTGGAAACAGGGAGATTGGTGAAGTGGTTGGGAAATGGGGTGTGGATGGAGTGAATGAGAATGGACAATACCTTGTGGGTGTTTGTGCTGAGAGGGGTTTGTTCCTGGCAAACACCTTCTTCCAACACAAACTGATTCACAGGTATACCAGGCAAGGGGAGACATGAGGAGTGTAGTAGATTATACAGCTGTGGATACGAGGTTGCGACAGGATGTAGTGGATGCAAAGGTCGTGAGAGGAATGTATGGTGGATCTGATCCCTTTATGGTAATACCAAAACTAGGATGAAAGAGAAATGTGAATTCATAGGGAATGGAAAGAGGGAAAAGGGTAGGAAGGAATTAGCAAGTGAGGTATTGCATGACAGTGGCCACAGGGAGATGTATAGGAGGAAAGTGGAGGAAGTACTTGGAAGAGCAAGAGCATGGATAGAACACAATGAAGGAGTGAAGGAGGTGTGTGAGGTGTTTAAGAGTTCAGTGGGCAGGGCAACTGAGGAAGTAGTCGGGTATAGGTCATGTGGAAAAGGAAAGAAAAGGAGTGCGCGGTGGACGGATGAGATAAAAGAGGTGGCTGAGGAGAAAAGAAAGAAATACGAGAAAATGTTAGAGAAATGTGACGGAGGAGACGAGAGGGAGATGGGAGAGTAAGATGTTGGTAAAGAGGCTGGTTAGGGAAAGTAAGGAGAGTAGATGAGGATTTTGGAAGGAAAATTTCACCAAAATATCAAAACAGAAACCTTTTCTGGAAAGAAGTTAAAAGAGGAATGGGGGGAGAAAAGAATGACATTTGTAGCACGAAGAGGAAAGATGGGGTGCTTGTGAGAGGGAATGAGGAGATAAGGAAGGTGTGGAAGCAGCACTTTGAAACAGTAATGAATGAGAGTGTGGGAGGGAAAGCACAAGTGACTAGTGTGGGAATAAAGATCAATGTGGGGTGGCCAGATCCACAGGGGAGGGTGGAGAGAGGTGAGATAGAGGAGGAAATGAAGAAGTTAAGAGTAGGAAAGGCCCCTGGAGCTGATAGCATAGCAGCAGAAATGATGAAGTATGGAGGTGTAGTTAGGTAATGGGTGTTATGGATATGTAACCTTGGGAATAGGGTGAGGTGCCAGAGGACTGGAGAAAGGCTGCTGTTGTTCCGCTTTACAAAGGGAAAGGAAACAGAGGTGATTGTAATAGTTACAGGGGAACAAGTCTACTCAGTGTGGCAGGAAAAGTGTATGGAAGGGTTTTAAATGAGAGGATGAAGAAAACAACAGAGGAAAGTGTAGGCAATGAACACGGGGGTTTTAGGAAAGGGAGGGTTGTGTAGGCCAAATATTTGCACTCAAAATGGTAGTTGAAAAGTACCTAGAGAAGGATAGGAAGCTGTTTGCTGCATTTAAGGACCTGGAGAAGGCATATGACAGGGTTGACAGGAAGGGGTTGTGGGATGTTCTAAGGATATATGATATGGGAGGGCATTTGCTGGAGGGGATCAAATCCTTCTATAAGGATGCGAGTGCCTCTGTACGCGTGAATGGTGAGTTGAGTGAGAGTTTTGATGTTGGTGTGAGTGTGAGACAGGGGTGTGTGATGTCACCAGGGCTTTTTAATGTGTACATGGATGGCTGTATGAGAGAAATGAAAGCCAGAGTGGGGGAGCAAGGCCCAAGGCTGAAAGAGAGAGGTACGGAGGAGTCACTGGTGGCGGGCCTGTTTGCAGAGGATACGGTATTGTTGACAATGAGGGGACACTGCAGAGGATAGTGGATGAGTTTGACAGGGTGTGTAAGAGGAGAAAGCTGAGAGTAAGTGCCAGAAAGAGTATGGTTATGGTATTTGAGAAGGGGACAGAGCAGACCACTGATTTTGCAAAGCCATACAGAGTTAGAGCACGACAAAGTGCAGGATAAGGCTGAGGGAAGAAGGACTGGAGGAGGTGACTGAGTTTAAATATTTAGGGACAGTTTTATGTAAGTATGAAAGTATGAAAGGTGAGGCAAGGGAAAGAGCAGTGTAGGGCAGACAGGTAGTAGATGCATTGGAGTTGGTATCTTCCTCCTTGATAGCCATACAGTTTGTCCATCTGCTGTTGTATGTATATGTATTTGCCTAATACAATCTGTATTTGTCCAGCTTTTCCTTCATTTTATGGACACTGCCCACTTCAACAATAACATTAACATTAACACGTATCCACATTCCAGTATGGAAAACTGTACTTCGGTAGGTCTTTCAAACAAGTCCCCTTCCACTTATATACCTGTACAATGCTATCGGGTCTCCTCTTTCTCTTCTTTTTTCCAGTGTTGGTAGGACCAGTTCCTTCAATCAAGTCTCATATGACAGACATGATAGTTCTGGTACAATCTTAGATGCAATCCTTTGTATCCATTTGTTTCCTTATGTCCCTTACTTGTGTGGTGACTAGACAACTGACGCATAATTTAACCTTGGCCTAATCAATGTTGTTATTATTTTCTTCATCATGTCCCCATCCAAGTAGTGAAATGCCACTCTAATATTTTGCAGCAAAATTATATGTTTCTCTAAAGATCATATTTAGGTGCTTCTCAGGTGTCAGTGTATCTTGTATTATGATTCCATCTTTTTCTTCCTTCACTGTGTCAATGATTGTCCCTCCCATCCTATACACTCCACTTGGTCTATTTTTACTTTTTCCCATTTTCATTGTGTGACATTTCTTTTTGCTTAACTCCATTTCACATTCTTTACTCCATTCATGTATCTCATTTAAATCTTCCTGCAGTTTATTACAATCATCCTCATCTCTCATTTTTCTAAGCAGTTTGGCGTCATCTGCAAACATACTCATGGAACTCTTTACATTTTCCGGCATATCATTTATATACATTACAAACATTATTGGCGCTAGCACTGATCCCTGTGGCACTCCACTTATGAATTTTCTCTAATCTGATTTTTCATCTTTCAAAATGGTTCTCATTTCTCTGTTTGTCAGGTAATTTTTCTTCCATTCTGTCATTTTTCTCTCCAATCCTCCTCTATGTTCTAGCTTCCACAGCAATCTTTTATATGGAACTTTATTGAATGCTATTATTAGGTCCAAAAATATGCAGTCTGCCCATCCATCTCTCTCCTGCACTATATCTACTCCTCTTGAATAAAAACATATTAGATATGTGACATAAGATTTACATTGTCTGAATCCAAATTGACTTTCATTTATTATCTTCTCTCTTTCCAGATGGTTCACCCACTGTCTTTTATTTTATCTTCACACACAGCTTGCACATGACGCTTGGTGGAAAACCGGTCTATGGTTCAGAAGCTCTTGTTTATTTCCGCTCTCAAATAATGGGACCACATGTGCCCTCTTCCATTGCACAGGGACTTCCCCAGCCTTGATTGAACAACTTATAATATCATGAACCGGTTCTAGTAACCGTTCACTGCACTCTTTCAGTACTTGGCCTGATATTTTATCTGCACTCACGGCCTTCTTACCATCTAGTGATTTCAAAAGCCCCAGTATCTTCTTTATCCACTTTTATGTTTTTCATTCTCTTGACACTTCTCTCCTCATCCCTGTATTCAAATTCTGTGTCTTTGGTAAATACTTTCTGAAAATTTTATTTAATATTTCACAGATTTCCTTTGCATCCCCAAAGACTTGGTTACCCACCTTGATCATATTCACAGCTTCTTTTTCCTTAATTTCTTATTTATGTGTCTATATAAAAGTTTTGGGTCTTCCTTACGTTCTTCTAATATATTCTTTTCATACTTTTTTTCTTTTTCTCTCCTCACTTTGGTGTAATCATTTCTAGCTTGTTTAAAGCCTTCCCTATTAATGGCATTCCTTCTCCTTTTTAAGTTTCTCCATGCTTTATCTTTCTTTTTCTTTGCTTCCAGACATCTTTTACTAAACCACTCTTTTTTCCCTCTTTTCTCTATCAAACAGTAGGGCACCCACTTTACAACACCTTCATTATATATTTTAAGAAAGTATTCATATTTTTGTTGTACTTTTCTCAGCTTTTTTAATTTCTGACCAATTTATGCTCCCCAAAAAAGCTCACAAATCACTATACTGAGCTGCAATTTCTTCTTTTCTCTTCATGGTTCTCTAATCCAATCTCTTCACATTCTTCATCTTTTTCTATTTGTAATACTTCATGGACTGTGTATATTTATGCTATATTGAGCATTGTACTTATTTACATATGTACAATAAAAAAGTTAACCGTAAAGATTGTGGAAAGGCGAGACGGTAAATCAACTTGGGGAGCAAGATGTTGGCGGGCGGCTGTCTTATCCGAGTGAAAGGTTTTGTGCCTCAAGTGTACGTGACGTGTTACGGTGAAGCTTTGAAGCATCGACATGTGGTGTCACTTACTGCCACATCAGCCAGGATGCTGCTGTAAAAATTTCTCCAATGATTTACCATCGTAAATTTGAATTATAAGTTTATTATTTACCCGAAGTGTAATTTACCCAAATAGTGAATTATTCCTCCCTAATGACATATGATTTGCTGGGAGGTAATTTTATATACAAAAATTTCCAATATATATATATATATATATATATATATATATATATATATATATATATATATATATATATATATATATATATATATATATATATATATATATAGAGAGAGAGAGAGATATATATATATATATATATATATATATATATATATATATATATATATATATATATATATATATATATATATATATATATATATATTAAAACACATATAGCTTAAGGGCAATGAGAGCAGACAAGAGCATGAAGGATTTTCTCTTGAGAAAAAAGAAAAAAATTAATATGTGTTCTTACCATGTCCTTGGCCTTTGTCACCTATTGAAAAAATTAAGAGCACATTAAAATTCAAGAGAAGACGGAAGAAGATGTTTACAGCTTTATTTCAGTAAGAATCCTATCACCCAAACTGTGATAACTTTGGAATATGAAATTATAGTATTCATATCATAGAAATATTGCTATGTTTTTATATACCATAAAAGAAAACTGTCATCTGCTGTTCAGACATTACTCATCGGAGAGAAAGGTTCAAAAGATCCATCAGAGGTTATCACTATCCTGAAATGTCCCTCAGCATCACCACAAACTCTCCTCACATATTTTCCTGGTTCTACCTCAGAAATGGTCCAGTCTTAGGTGACAGCCATCTATAATGCCCAGATCTACAACAAGTCTAGCAGTTTACTTTTCAATGTATTTTCCATCACCTCAAAAACTAAAGTGTTCCTTAGCCTTCAGGAGCTCTCAAGTACATTCTTTGGCAGCTTAGAAGGTTTTCGGTATGAAGGCAACTCACAGCTCAAAAGGATCCTCAGGTCCCTTAGCCTTGGGTGTCCAACAGGAGCAGTCTTTAGCAGTTTCAAAAGTTTTCAGTATAACAGCAAATCAAAAAAGAATCCTCAAGAGTGGCACAGGCATTGTGTTGCTCACTTTTAATACAGTTGGCCTGAGTTCCTGCCATCACAACTGAACTAATTTTGAACAGTCACTGCAAAGTCCTGTGAACACATCAAATCTCTTGATTTATAAAAATAAGAAATGAAATTATATGATTACAGCTTATAAAAATTTCAATGATATATATAATATGCACTTTGATAACTGCAAGAATAAATCTGTGATAACTTGCAAAAAATTTGGTATTCCAGAGAGCCTGGGAGCTCTGAAGGATTTTTCACTGAATAATGTTACCCAGCAGGTGTGTGGTGTTTGTTAATATTGGGAACCAGTGGCTAAATCAATTTTCAAACTCCTGAACTGTGCAACGGCAAGATACTGAGAAATATATTCATGTTGCTTGACCTGTGAGAGCTGACACAACTCAGAGCTAATTTCTGCACCAGCACCTGCTACAGTCATTACCATCATCCAAGGGAAGCATGCATCACAGAACACAATGCCTCACCCACACCATGACTGTTCCCAAGGGTTCTGCCAAGCAAGTCTATGGGCCACTTTCACAGTCATTTTGTTTGTTTTGATCGTTACCAATGGCTGTTATCGCTGCTATAGTATTTCCACGTAAAACTGGCCGATGGGGTAGTGGCGGCTGCGGGGTTAGCCTAGCCCCACACCTTACTACACATTCTCAACAGTTCTCCCTTCCTCTGCAGCCGCCACTACCCCGTAGGCCAGTTTCATGTGGAAAATTATAGCGTCGATCGCCGCCATTGGTAACGATCAAAACAAACAAAGTGACTGTGAAAGCAGCCCTATATGCAGGCCCCTTCCCCATTCTGAGTCACTTATGGCAGGGTCCATCAACTTGCTCTAGTCACAAGCTTTATGGTGCTCCCTTGGCTTCCTCCACTCAGGGTTATCTCTTATAGTTACTGATCAGAGTCAACTTATGGAATGCTTTTTTTTTTTTTTTATTTATTTATTTATTTTTTTTTTTACAGCTAAGGAGACAGCTCAATGCACACACAACCAGTTCTGGGACTATTCAGGGACTATGCAGGTAATAGCCCTTGATTCAGGCACATAGAGTAACCAGTGACATAACATTGGAGTAACTAATGATACAACATCAATCCTCATGAATATGCTAAAGAACTTGTTATCAAAATATTTTTTCTTCTTCAGGTCACTACACTGGGGCACTAAAACTAGTATTTTTCTTACTAGTGATTTCAAGTCTAGCGAACAGTCCTGAGTTTCATAGCTAATAACTAAAGTTGTGGAACAAGCAAAAATATTCCTAATGGCTGGGAGGACTGAGTGGGCGGTCCTTCAACTGTATGCAGTGCCTCAGCCTAAGGGTCATCAATCAAGACTTGCACTCAGTTGACCTGTTAGGCACACAACATTGCACAACGCTGTGCAGCTGGGGTAACAAGTTGTGCCATTATAGCATCGTTCGTTGAACGGCTAGAGGAGGGGACAGGCACAGTGGAGGGTTGTGAGAGGGTGCACTGGTGTTTGTAAACAAAGGAGATATCCTAGTTATATAAGTGTGGCCAGTGTTATCTCTTCTGCATCTTCTTGCCTTCCATGAATGTTTTGTTCAGTTATGATCACTGCTCCATGTAAAGGGTCATCTATAAGACCTGATGCGGGAAAGTGTGGGGGATATGCTGTGTGGGACACCATTTTCAATGTGCACGGATGATAAACTGTCATGCTGGTCTCACCCCCCCCCACGTGCGGAGAGCTGTGTACATAACGGATCAACTCAATGCAGGTGTATAACATTGCCTCTGTTGGCCCGCTCAACTCTGCTAACCCTGAAGACTTTACTGGGTTTAGACATGAACTGCGAGTCTCCTCAAACAATTATTAGATAAAATTTCCCTATAATTATTCACTCAATGTGCAGTACTATGCCTAATCATATCAGGAAAAAAGCATAAGTACATGCTGGATGAAAATAAGATATACATTTCACTTAAGCAAATGAAGCGTCACAATGGTTATGTTTGCACCAATGACACACAGGTTCATTATACAGCCATTAAGAGGCACACTTTGCTTCTCTGATATGATAAAAGTGTTTCAGTATTTGAACTACAGTACCTTCTTGAGTTTCGCTCTCGCCTCGTTCTGAAGGTATAGCGCTAAACTTGAGGATTGTGAGACTCGAGGTATTGGAAACACTGAAAAAGCGCTTAACTGTTCAGACCTTTGTTTTTTTTTTTTTTTTTTTTTTTTTTTTTGTATGTGGGCTATGGCGCTGGTACACTATCCATCTGGCCCTGATGGTCGGCCCCGAGCCCGTCATGGCACAGGAAACTGTTTATAGTGGCATCATGCGTCATTATAATTGGGTCATGCTGCCCCCCGGAGCTCACCTTTTTTTTCTCCTTTACTTCCTTGTTATCTCAAAATACGTACCTTGGAAAAAGGAAGAAAACAGGAAGAGAGAACGGGTCATTTTAAAGCCACAGATGAAACCTTACGATTGGCTGAGCTCTGAAAACACGCTTGTGATTTGCTGGGAGTCCGATGACGTCATCGCCGGCACTCGCCTGTTCAGCGGCGTCACTGCCTTGGGACAGTGTCACACTGGCCATTTTCCTCTAACCGTTGTGGTCACTGGCAACGCCCATGCCCCCATCCGGGAGCGAGTTGTCGGTTGTCCATAACCTGGTGTCACACTGGGCCCCTATCTTCCCACCACGTTGGCAGCAGCTTGGGCAACCGGCAACTCCAACTTTTCCAGGTGTGCGTCACACACGGCCAAGGTTGGCTGCCCATATCCACATCCACAATGTAAACAAAACACTTGCCCTGTATCGACATGGCGTCGTCTGCTAAAGTAAGGGCTGTCGCGGCTTGTGCTGCCATTACCCAAGTTATGGACTTGTTGCATCAGTTAAATGGAAGAAAGAAGCTGTTGTGGGTGTGGCGTGTCTGTGGTTCCTCCGTGCCAGTTCTCATTGTCACCACTGCGCGTGAGCGGCCAACCCACCCATCTTGACTCAACCACATAAACACGTGGATAGAGTAACAACAAAGACACACACACACGCACGCACACACCAGACTCATCATGAACCATGGCAGATGTTTTTTCACAAACAAAAATGGCTTTGGCATTTCCTAGAGTGTGTTAGAACTTATTTGGTGAGTGGTTCATACAAACCAAACACACCCAATGGCAAGAAGAGAGCAGTGTTAAAGACGACTGCTCTCTTCTTGCCAGGAGCTAGGTTTGGTTCATGTGAGTCACTCACCAAATACGTTCTAACACACACAAGAAATGGTGAAGTCGTTTCTGTTTGTCAGAAGCAATGGTTCCTAATGAGTCTGGTGTGTGTGTGCGCACGTGTGTGTGTGTGTGTGTGTGTGTGTGTGTTTTTTTTGTTATTCGATCCATGTGATTATGTAGTTGAGTCAAGATGGGTGGGTTGGCCGTGCACACGAAGTGGTGACAATGAGAACTGGCATGGAGGAACCACAGGCACGCCACACCCACAACTGTTTCTTCCTTCCATTTAACTGCAGCAACAAGTCCATAACTTGGGTAATGGCAGCACAAGCCGCGGCAGCCCTTACTTTAGCAGACGACGCCATGTTGATACAGGGCAAGTGCTTTGTTTACGTTGTGGATGTGGATACGGGCAACCGACCTTGGCCGTGTGTAACGCACACCAGGAAAAGTTGGAGTTGCCGGTTGTCCAAGCTGCCGCCAACACGGTGGGAAGAAAAAAGCCCTGCGTGACATCAGCTTACAGATAACCGTGAACTCGCTCTTGGTTGGGCGTACGGGCGTTGCCAGTAGCCCCAACGGTTGGACGAAAACAGCCTTTGTGACACCGCCTTAAGGCAGTGAAACTGCTGATAGGGTGAGCGTCGGCGATGACGTCATCGGACTCCCAGCGAATCACAAGCGTGTTTTAAGAACTGTCAGCCAATCGTAAGGCAGCCGCCTTCAACTGCGGCTTCAAAACGACACGTTCTCTCTCTCTCTCTCTCTCTCTCTCTCTCTCTCTCTCTCTCTCTTGCCATAGCCACAATGTTTGGAGGAAAACATCTAGTGTGATACTACCTTTAAAGGTAGCGTGCGTGACGCCGATGGTAGGTAGACGTGACCCGTATGTGTCAAAGCAGCACCAAACTCCGGGTGATAATGCGCAAAAGTCGGGACGGTAAGAATTAAGGGCTAACCGCAAAACTCGGATAGTGCAAAACTCGAGAGGGTACTGTAGTCTTGCTCTAGATCAGTGTTATTCACTAATTTTTGCAAGAGAGCCACTTTGGTTAAACACATTGATTTAGAGAGCCGCAGCTACTGCAAGTTAGCGTAACTCAACTAATTAAATTAATTAGTACTGGGCTGCAAGTGCAATATAGTAAATGAGAAAAATTTGACATGGTAATATTAGCCTACATGTCTTGTTATTAATAGCAAAATAAAGACCACACTTACCTAATGCTGTGATGAGCGGAAGTGTGCTAGCTGCTGCTTAACTCTTGTCATGGCAGCAACAGTTAAGCCCTTACTTTCATATATGTTGCCGCAGTCTCAAATATCTGTTGCCTAATTTCAAACACAAATCTCCAGGAGTAAGAGTAACGCAATACGTCCAGTCTCCCCGAAAGGTTTAACTCAACTGATTCGGGGAGACCACCGACTGTGTGACCTAGAGCTAGGCGTCGCTGATGTTTCCCGTAGACACGTATGATTTCGCGCGGCCTAGAACTACGTAGACGTGTCGCTGATCAGTTTTCCCGTAGTAGACACGTATGATTTCTGTACGACTAGGGCAGGGATGTTAGAATGTTATCGCTTACTGTGACTTTGTCTTCCATCTCACCTCATGAAAATATATATCTTTCTTGATAAATTATTAAATTATTTTTCTATGTATTTTTTTATTAATTAATTTATATATTTTTCGAGAGCCGTGAATTGAGTCATTGCGAGCCGCCAGCGGCTCGCGAGCCGCGCAATGAATACCACTGCTCTAGATAGACTGCAGGGTGTGATGTTTTTTAATTAGATTTTATCCATACCTGCCACAACAATGACCAGGAAACTCTGAAATATTTGAGGAGCATTAGGTAGGGGAAGACCGATCTGGATGAGTAAAACAGTGGACTCAACCACCCAGAGCTCTTTCCTTCTTTCCCTCTCTCTGAATAATCCTTCCTGTCATTGAGTGTGCAAAACCCTGAGGACAGGTTGGCACACCCATAACCATAGCCCTCCCACATGTTTGCTGTGCTTGGCATCCTTGTAAGGCTGGGAGATGGGGGTTCTGGAGGTTGAGCAATGCCATAGTCATGTGCTGCGGCTAGCAGCACACCCCTTTGGTCCCTTCTTCCACCCAAGAGAGGTCAGAGAGGTCAGTCAGGTTGTATGCGTGACCGTGAGCCAAGCAGAAAACACAATGTCAGGTGGTGGCTGAGTACCGTATTTTGCGGCGTATAACGCACTCCGACGTATACCACGCACCCTAAACTTTAACCCTTAGATTACGGCGATCGTATATATAAGTGCGCTACCCCACGCTCCACCTGTATGGGGATCATATATATAATCATCACACTCTACGCTCCCTACATTTCAAATATACCGCCAGTTCTTGACTCAGAAGAATGGTGGAGGCATCTGGCATCCGTACACACTCTCCTTTGTCTCAGTGCGCACCCTACCAAAGGCCACGGATCATTTTCCACTTTTGTTCGGAGTACATCTGTCATGTCTCGTGACGCGTAAAGCAGTTCCTCTGCTCCGGGCGGAAGTAAAACGCGGACGAAATCAAAGTGACTGACTCTGATGACTGCTATGGTATAGTGACAGAGAGAGAGAGTGGGGGGGGGGGGTGCTTCCACGTGACGTGTCATGGCTGAGAAAATGCACAATATTTTCGGCTGTCATAACTTTTTTATTATTATTATGAGAGAAGTTTTATTTCACCACCATATATACTAAATGAATATACAATTATTGCAAAGAAGAAAGACACCATTTCCACCTCTTTTAAATGTCTAAATTTTCCCCGTGCACACCATCCAGAGAAATATATCGCCACCCGTACTCCAAGGGTTAAGACAACAATTTTGGAAAAAATATTAAGTGCTTAAAATGTTCAGAAATATGTATGGTTAAACGGCGCTAGGCTTTTCCCTGGTGCTTTCCTACATACTTCCTTTCTCTCTTCTCCCTCTCCATCCTCATATTTTTCTCCTTCCTTTTCATTCCTTTCTTCTTTTCCTTTCCCCTCCCTCCCAGTTTTTCTCTTTTAATCTCTTTCCCTCTCACTCACATCTCTCTCTCTCTCTCTCTCTCTCTCTCTCTCTCTCTCTCTCTCTCTCTCTCTCTCTCTCTCTCTCTCTCTCTCTCTCTCTCTCTCTCTCTCTTCTTTTCCCATCCCATTTCCTCCACTCATTTCCCTTGTTTCCTCCTTTCTCACACTCTCTTATCTATAGCCTTATCTATCACTCACTCTGTCCCTCTCCTCTTCCCTTTCCCCTTCCTTGTATTTACCTAGTTGTAATATAAAGGAAGTGAGCTATGCTTATATGAGAATGGCACGGAGAAGTTGTGTGGCACCCTAGGAGTTACGCTGACCCATAAAACCCTACACAAACTTCAAAATTATTGTGGCAAAAGGCAGCCAAAAAAAAATTATACCTTCAGTGTATACCGCACAGGGGTAACTTTCTGGCATTTTTAAATGAAAAAGGTGCGTGTTATATGCCGCAAAATATGGTATACTCTCTGACAATCAGCCTCCCCTTGTAAGAGTTCATGGTGAGTAGGGGCCTAGATGAGTGGATTAACGAGGCATGGTGCTTGTCTGTCTGTTGTTTACACTAATTTGCAACCAACAGCTAAAATGGCAGCAACTTGAACAGTTTGGGTTCACGCCAAGTTGGTTGACAACTGACCATATCCTAGCACCTTGCTTACTGGTGGAATGCCAGAGTGAGTTTTTACAGGAGATTCTTGCAGTCTATATCAATCTCAAGAAAGCACTTGATTCAGTGTTTCTTGCGCCACTCTGAAACTTCATGTCTGCTAAGCACAGGTGTTTGGAGGCTTGCTAGATGAAACAGTACAGCTGGTTCCTGCATATGAGGACATAGCAATCTTGGTAAATTTCACATAAGTGCAGAAAAATGGTGGTTTATAATTACAAGTCCTCAGGCAAATTGGCTTGGCCCATGATGTTATGGACAACCAATGGTATGGAATTGTTGATACCTGTGCAGAAAGACAAAGATTCGGATCTTTGAGTTGCATGCGCTGCTCCATGGCTGTGAGACATGGGCAACTTAAATAGCCACTTGAAGATGCACACTGACGACTCTAATTGTTAGTGTCTTCACAGAATCACGGGATATTGCTGAAATGACTTAGTGTCAAATCAATGATAACATTACAAGACTGCATTAAATCTTGTCATAACCAGTCAGTTAAATCCCAACTCTGGCTATACAGGTATGTGTTATACTGCTCACAAGTCAACTCCGCTCACTGGGTTGTATCTGAAAGATAAAAGCCTGTGTGGAGGATGCCTAGACAATAACCACAAAACTCATTATTTGAGGAGGTTGATAGATTCTGCCATGAATTACTTAGGATGGGAAGGAGGCCTGCAGGTGGGCTCCCTCGGAGGGACCCCTAAAAGAAGCATTGTGCGGCGGTTGAGGCGATGAGTCTTTCAATGTATGCCAAAGGTGACTGATTAATTGTATCAATAAACCTTAGAAACTAAATATGTTCAATGTCTTTTGGTATCTTCCTTGGTCTCCTACTATATGCAGTATGTTGAGACCCCTCATAATACATTTCTTAGCCCTTGGCCTGTCTGTTCCTGCAAAGACAAAGGTACATGCTGATGACTGGCTGGGTCCAGCATGCAGACTCCTTCGCAATGTGCAGTAACAACAATTAGCTTGAAGTAATCACATGCCCACCATTTCAGAGATATCTGATTTGACCAGAACATTAGCCTCATCCTTGGTAGTGATGGCCCTTTGTCTTGACTTCCAACCCTACACTCATTTAATTTTGCATGGTCCTATACACTATTTTTCTCTTCTCTGCTTCTCACTCCTTCCCTAATCCCTTCTGCATACAACCACATCATTCCCTCTTCGAACAACTATAACTTAAAATTTATGGCTGACACCTACATGGTCTTTGCTGCCTGGTGCCAAAATTTATGAACATAATGCAATACAATGTTTCCAACAAAGAACAGATACAGAGCAAGATGGTACTTACGAACTGGTTCCTTCTTGAGCACATGTCGCTGGCGAATGGGTGTGGCAACGGGGCGTGACAGGGCCTCAGGTGCTGGTTCAGATGGTGCATAGCCACTCATGCCCACAGGATCCTTAGTCAGCAGTTCCTCTGGGATAAAAATGACAATAGGTTAGAACATTGAACAAATTAGAAAAGCTAAATCTGTAAAAATGTCACTGAAATACAGGCAGTCCTCGAGTCACAGCAAGGTTCAGGACTGACAGGCCAATTGTAAGTTGAATTGGTCGTAAGTCAAAATTACATTTAAGAAAATACAGTAATCCCTCGTCTATCACGGGGGTTAGGTTCCAGAACCCCCCACGATAGGCGAAAATCCACGAAGTAGCGATCTTATATTTTTTATTATTTATATATATTTTAAGGCTTTATAAACCCTCCCCACATTCTTACAAATCTTTCCCACACTCCTATTGACCTTTCTCACACTCTTATAAACACTTCCCACGACGTTTCATCGTTACGATGCGGTCCCAATAAATGATTCTATAATTCTTGTTTAGACTTCCGACATTTGCTTCGTAAATACGAACTTCACGCAGGAATTAGTTTGGGGGGACGGAAGAATACTCAAGAGAAAGGACAATATGAGCGTAGCTCACTTCACTTATATCACAACTAGGTAAGTACAGGGAAGGGGAAAGGGAGGAGAGGGACAGAGTGAGTCGTGAAAAAAATACGGAGAGAGAATGTAAGAAGGGAGAACAAGGAAAAGGAGTGGAGGAAACAGGGACAGATAGAGAGGATGAAAACAAGGAGAAGGGTGTGGGGAGGGAGGGACAGCGGGGATAGTCATGTCAGGTGAGGTCCTGAGGGAGACCTGACTGACCCTTTCCATTTCACCTTCTGTGTGTGTGTGTATTTACCTAGTTGTATTTACCTAGTTGTGACATACGGGAAAATAGCTACGCTCGCGCTGTCCTGTCTCCACATCCACTCTTATCCAACTTTTCCTTAAACTCATGAATGTTTCTTGCACAAACCATCTCCTCCCCCAGTCCATTTCACAGCTCAATGCTTCTGTTTGGGAAGCTAAACTTTTTCACATCTCGCCTACACGTGGTCGCCCTCAACTTCTTTCCATGTCCTCTTGTTTCCCTCTCGCTTCACACACACAATCCAGATTCTCCACCCCACTCGCCACCCTGTACACTGCTATCAGGTCTCCTCTTTCTCTTCTTCTCTCCAAGGTTGTGAGCCCCATGCTATTGAGTCTCTCCTCGTAAGTCCGATCCCTAAGTTCCAGTACCATCTTAGTTGCCATACTCTTTTAAGCTTTCTTATATTCTTCTTTTCATGAGGAGACCAGACCACTGCTGCATACTCCAACCTTGGCCTTATCATTGTAACTATTATTTTCTTCATCATCTCGTCCAAATACACGAATGCCGTCCTTATGTTCCTCAGCAAATTCATAGTTTGTCCCATTATCCTGTTGATGTGTTTGTCCGGTGACATGTTCTCTGAGATAGTCACTCCCAAATCTTTTTCTTTCACTCCTCTGCATATTATCTCACTTCCCATCTTATAATCATATTCACATCTTCCACTCCTACCAAACTCTATTTTTTTACATTTCCCAAGGTTGAATTCCATCTGCCATGTACCACTCCACTCCCATATTTTGTCCAGGTGTATTTACCTAGTTGTATTTACCTAGTTGTAGTTTTACAGGGTCTGGGCTTACGCTCGTGTGGTCCCGTCTCCGTATCTATAATTATCCAACTTTTCCTTGAAACTTTGCACACTCTTCGCCGATACTATTTCTTCACTTAATCTGTTCCAAACCTCTATATTTCTTTGTGGGAAGCTATATTTCTTTATGTCTCTTGAGCATCTTCCCTTCCACAACTTTTTACTATGTCCTCTAGTATTCCTGCTGGAAGGTTCCTCTCTTTGCAGCAATTTCTCGTTATCCACTTCTTCCATTTTACTCAATAGCCTATATATTTGTATTAGGTCTCCTCTTTCTCTTCTTTGTTCTAGTGTTGGTAAGTCCATTTCCTTTAGTCTCTCTTCATATGTCAGTCCCTCCAGTTCTGGAACCATTTTTGTTGCCATCCTCTGTATTCTTTCTAGTTTTACTATGTGTTTCTTCATATGTGGAGACCACACTGTTTCCACGTATTCTAGTTTAGGTCTGATCATAGTAGTTATTAATTTTTTCATCATTTCTTTGTCCATGTAGTGGAATGCTATGCCTATATTTCTCACCATGTTATATGTATCACCAAAGATCCGATTTATATGACTTTCTGGTTGCATATAATCTTGCATTATTACTCCCAGGTCTCTCTCTTCATTTACTTTCTTTAATACTTCGCCTCTCCCTTTGTCTCCGAGCTAACCACTCATAAACAAACAAATGCTACGGTCACTGAACCAATCAGCGCCCAGGATACAGAACACAGTGCTCTGGTTGGTCACCTCCCATCCATCCGCCAATAGTGTACCGTGTACAATCACACGTGGGCAAACTAGCTCAAGCGGAAGCAGCTGTAGCTGTGTTATCCATACGTGCGAGTCTTTGTTTACTCATCTGCTGTATGCTACGTGTTTTATTTCAATTCAATATTCTTTTAATATGTCCTAACTATTTTTTTTATTGTTTTTAATTTTTTAGGCCAGAAAATGCTTCTTTTACTGCAAAATAATTAAAATAATATATATACAGTACCCTCTCGAGTTTCGCGCTTGCTTAATTCCGAAGGTATAGCGCTAAACTCGAGGATCACGAAACTCGAGGTATTGAAATACATGAAAAAGCGCTTATTGGTTCCGGCCTGTGGAAAAAAAATTAATTTATTTTTCGACTTGACTCCCTTGTTATCATAATTTTTTCAACTTTACTCTCTTGTTATCTCAAAATACGTACCTTGGTAATAGGCAGATAATGGAAAGTGAGAACAGGTCGTTCTGAAGCCGCAGTTGAAGGCGGCTGCCTTACAATTGGCGGGCAGTTCTGAATACACGCTTGTGATCCCCGTGGTGTTGTCTGCTAATGTAAGGGCGCTTGCTCGCGGTCACCCGTGGTACAGTTGGACAAACCTATAGCTTCTGGTAGTTTTCTGTGTGTTATGGTATAATCTGCTAACTCTTTCTGTTATATATCATTAAATCACTAACATCGTGATTGACTTGTCAATGCCTATTGAACGTAAACCACCTCTGCAATCGCAAAATAGCTCGCAGAGAGGTTCAACTTGTTTACTGCTTCCATATTTCCCTCACCGCTCACAAAGACCACTAGTGGACAAAAAAGAACAAATCCAGGAAAATTAACACTTTTAATGCTGTGTCGTGCATGCGTGGTGGGCAGCAGAATGACTAATTTCAGCGGGGATATTTCTCGCAACACCGGCCAGTGTATAGTGGACCTTCTTCTTTTGACCTGTAATGCTTTGTATCGCTTCTTAGGTCCTCCTTCTCCACACTTTTATACTTCACAACATGCACTTAGGGCCGCCTTCACAGTCATTTTGTTTGTATTGATCGTTACCAATGGTGGCGATCGCCGCTCTAGTATTTCCACGTGAAACTGACCGATGGGTAGTGATGTGATGTGATGGTGTCGGAGGTATTGCCTTTACAACGGCACCTCGTGGCGGCTGCGGGGTTAGCCTCGCCCCGCACCTTACCACACACTCTCAACACCTGTCGCTTTCTCTGCAGCCACCACTACCCCATAGCCCAATTTTGCGTGGAAAACTATAGTGTCGATCACCGCCATTGGTAACAATCAAAACAAACAGTGACTGTGAAAGCGGCCCTTTTTTACTTCACAGTGCGCACTTATACACTTCACCCTGAACTTAGATGTTTTTCTGTTCTTTTCTTTCCCTGATTTTGGTTTTCTATGCCCTTTTGATATTTTTTGGACTGTGGTTCCCCAGCATGGGATGTTCTCTTATCTTGTTAATCAAGTAGTAAGCAAAGCAGCTCTGCCAGTTCATTTGACGAGTCTCTTGGTGGGCCACCTTCCACTGCTCCTCACTCCTCAGCCACTGCCGTTGGCTGTTTGTTTACATGCCGTTCAGTACCCAGGTACCCACACTCGTACTCACAACCGTTTTCCATTTGTACGGACAACCAATAACTCGCTCCCGGTTGGGCATACGGGCAACCGTGGTTGCCCATAGCCCCAATGGTTGGACACCGCCTTTTAAGGCAGCACGCATGACGCCGACGGTAGGTAGACGTGACCCGTACATGTCAAAGCAACACGAAACTCGTGGCGGTAATGTACGAAAGTCGTGATGGCAAGAATCTAGGACTAAGCGCTAAACTCGAGGATCGCAAAACTCGGATAGCACGAAACTTGAGAGGGCACTGTATTAAAATACCTCTATACGGCAAAATCCCGCAATATAGCGAAAAATCCGCGATACAAAACTAGATATTTACAATTTAAAAATCTGCGATACAGTGAGACCGCGATAAGTGAACCGCGATATGGCAAGGGATCACTGTATTATGACTCTCACATGTCCAGGATTGTCCACGGCTGCAGTGAATGAATGGACTTCCTTCGGTTAGTCAATCTTTGTGAGGTAACTTTTTCAACGCTGACATATGTATGATAATTTTTTTTTTTTTTTTTTTACAGCAGAGGAGTCAGTTTAATGGCATAAAAAAAGGTAACAAATGTTAAAAAAAAGCCCAATACTCACTGCTCCTAAAAAGAGAGAGGAGTGGCAGAAAGACAGGTCAATTTCGGGAGGAGAGGTGTCCTGATACCCTCCTCTTGAAAGAGTTCAAGTCATAGGCAGAAGGAAATACAGAAGAAGGAAGATTGTTCCAGAGTTTACCAGCGTGAGGGATGAAAGAGTGAAGATGCTGGTTAACTCTTGAATAAGGGATTTGAACAGTAAAGGGATGAGCTTGAGTAGAAAGTTGTGTGTGGCGAGGCCGCGGGAGGGGGGGAGGCATGCAGTTAGCAAGTTCGGAAGAGCAGTCAGCATGAAAATATCGACAGAAGATAGAAAGAGAGGCAACATGGCGGCAAAATTTAAGAGGTAGATAACTATTAGTAAGAGGAGGAGAGCTGATGAGACGAAGAGCCTTAGCCTCCACTCTGTCCAAGAGAGCTGTATGAGTGGAGCCCCCCCACACGTGAGATGCATACTCCATACGAGGGCGGACAAGGCCCCTGTAAATGGATAGCAACTGTGCGGGGGAGAAGAACTGGCGAAGACGGTACAGAACGCCCAGCCTCGAGGAAGCTGAGTTAGTAAAAGAAGAGATATGAAGTTTCCAGTTGAGATTTTGAGATAAGGATAGACCGAGGATGTTTAGTGTTGAAGAAGGTGATAGCTGAGTGTTGTCAAAGAATAGGGGATAGTTGTTTGGAAGATTGTGTCGAGTGGATAGGTGGAGAAACTGTGTTTTTGAGGCATTGAAGGACACCAAGTTCTTCTTGCCCCAGTCAGAAATAATAGTAAGGTCTGAGGCTAAGCGTTCTGTTGCCTCCAGCCTGGAATCATTTAGTTCCTGTTGGGTGGGTCTTCTATTACAAGAAGTTGAATAATGCAGAGTAGAGTTATCGGCGTAGGAATGGATAGGACAGTTTGTTTTGGAAAGAAGATCATCAATGAACAACAGAAAGAGAGTGGGAGATAGGACAGAACCGTGCAGAACACCACTGTTAATAGGTTTAGGGGAAGAACAGTGACCGTCTATCACAACAGAAATAGAATGGTCAGAGAGGAAACTGGAGATAATGGTACAGAGAGAAGGATAGAAACTGTAGGAGGGTAGTTTGGAAAGCAAAGATTTGTGCCAGACCCTATCAAAAGCTTTTGATATGTCCAGCGCAATAGCAAAGGTTTCACCGAAATGGCTAAGAGAGGATGACCAAGAATCAGTTAGGAAGGCAAGGAGATCACCAGTAGAACGCCCCTTGCGGAACCCATACTGGTGATCAGATAGAAGGCCAGAAGTGGAAAGGTGCTTTTGAATCTTCCGGTTAAGGATTGATTCAAAAGCTTTAGAAAGACAAGAAAGCAAAGCTATAGGACGGTAGTTTGAGGGGTTAGAACAGTCACCCTTCTTAGGCATAGGCTATATGAAGGCATACTTCCAGCAGGAAAGAAAGGTAGATGTTGACAGGCAGAGGTGAAAGAGTTTGACCAAGCAGGGTGTCACCACAGAAGCACAGTTTTTATGGACAATAGGAGGCACTCCATCAGGTCCATAAGCCTTCTGAGGATTGAGGCCATAGAGGGCAAAGAAAACATCACTCTTAAGAATCTTAATAACAGGCATAAAGAAGTCAGAGGGGGGATGAGTACGAGGAATATGCCCAGAATCGTCCAGAGTGGAGTTTTAAGAGAAAGTTTGAGAGAAGATGAGATGGCGGTGTTGCCATTAGGACAAAGGAGAGGAGGGAAAGATAAAGAAGTGAAGTAGGAGGAGATGTGTTTAGCAAGATGCCAGAAGTCACGGGAAGAATTAGAAAAAGCAAGGTTTAGGCATTTTCTATCAATGAAGGAGTTTTTGGTAAGTCGGAGAATAGATTTGGCACGATTCCAGGCAGAAATGTAAACGTCATGGTTAGCGGGAGTTCGAAGGCTCTGGTGCCTTTAGTGAGCTGCCTCTCTATCTTTGATAGCACGAGAACAAGCGTGATTAAACCAAGGCTTTTTAGTATGAGGGGTAGAGAAAGTACGTGGAATGTATGCCTCCATTCCTGAGACAATCACCTCTGTGATGCACGGGGTACACACAGAGGGGTCTCTATCCTGGAAGCAGTAATCATTCCATGGGAAATCGGAAAAGTATATCCTCAGATTGTCCCACCGAGCTGAAGCAAAATGCCAGAAGCATCGCCTCTTCGGTGGGTCCAGAGGGTGTACAGGAGCGATAGGACAGGATACAGAAATAAGGTTGTGATCGGAGGAGCCCAATGGAGAGAACAGTTTGACAGAGTAAGCAGGAGGATTAGAGGTAAGGAAGAGATCTAGTATGTTGGGCCTGTCTCCAAGACGGTCGGGAATAAGTGTAGGGTGTTGAACCAACTACTGTACGTCATTGAGGAGAGCAAAGTTGTAGGCTTGTTCACCAGGCTGGTCAGTGAAAGAGGATGAAAGCAAAAGCTGATGGTGAACATTAAAATCTCCCAAGATGGAGATTCCAGCGAAGGGAGAGTGGGTCAAGATGTGCTCCACTTTACATCAATCATGTTTTAGAGTGGAGGTAAAAGTACTGACCATCATTTAAAGTTAAAATCAAAATCCATAAAATAATAAAAAACTGGTAATCCAGCTTGAAAAAGAAAGTTCAAGCCATTTTCACTTTTATAAACTTTGAATGCATTTTCTGGGGTTTTGTATTTTGGAGTGCTTCCCGTTTTTTATGTAGAAGGCCTCATATAACAGCCTCCTGGTGGCCAATTTTTACATGAAATAAAGTTTTAAATGAGAGTAGACAGTAATTTTTAAAGGATATGATTGATTTTCCTCCAAATTATTATACTCTTAATCATATATTTTCTTATACGGTGTGTCTGGATAATCCATTCAAATAAATCTGGAGGGTTTCAACATGATAAATACTTGAAATTGAATGAATCAATATATAAGAGATGTTGGTGCATTAAGAACACTAAGCACTGAAGCCTGGGCTGCAAACCGATACAAGGGACGTGCTCTTAGTAGCCGTAGTCCCCTGCCTGGAGGCCGGCTGTTTTTTACCCTTTTTTCTTTATTGAATGGGTTATTGTCATGATTTATATACCAGACATAAGGGGCACCCTACGCATAAGATTTAGCCCCCCAAAAACAATCTATCACCTTTCCATTTTTTATCAATGACAATTTTTGGAAAATTTAGTTTTTTTTGAAAAGGCTATTTCTACGACAATAATTGTTCTACATGAAAACAATTACTATAGCACAAGAACCATGTTCAGGCCAATAAAAGAATAGTGAGATATTGTATCAATAATCATTAGTTTGCAGAATATAAATTTTCAAACTTTCATGGTAATAATTTCTCCCTAAAAATTCAGAAATAAATACACCATAATTCAGTCACTTCATATATGAGAAAAAACTCGCTATAGTTTGATTCTTACAAGTCTAGACATGGTTTTGGTGTTGGTTTCATCAAAATCAGTTGTAAAATGGTGGAGAAATTGAAATGCAAAGGTACATAACTTACATTTTGAGTTATGGCCAGGTAAAGTTTTCAATGCGTAACATTAAATCATCACAGTGATATTATGGCATTTATCCTTTCATTTATTTGTAATGATATATAAAAAGATATGTCTTCATGTTCAGTCATTGGTTTCTCAAAGGGCATACGCAGCTGAGGAATTTTCTTCCTCAGTTTTTCATTTTTGTCCGATTTTCGTTGTTTTCGATCGGCCGGGCCAGCCGATCAAAAACAAGGAAAATCGGACATGGTATTGCATGGTATCATACATCTTATTCTTCCTTTTTTTATGTCCCCCATCTTCCCTAATCCCTTCTAAAGACTACTACATCATTCCCTTGCTTTCAGAAAAAATTAAGTTTAAAATTTATGCCTGAAACTTACATGGTCTTTGCTGCCTGCTGCTATGTATTATTAACCCTTAACCCCTTGACTGCAGATTTCCTACAAGAAGACATCACCAAGTAACAGGAATGGAGCAAAAAGTGGCTGCTACAATTCAATGAAGAAAAATGTAAAGTCATGCACCTTGGGAGGGAAAATCCAGCGTACCAATACCACATGGGAAACACTCCACTATCCACCACAGAGGCAGAGAAAGATCCAGGAATGTATGTTACCAGGCTACCTGCAGCGGATAGGTTAACTAATGTGTGAGGCACAGACGCACACGACTATGGAACGGTGGTTGCACATATGTGCATGCAGAGCTGACCTGTCTCACAACCAACCAGTTGCTTATAACAGTCAAATGGAGTAGCTTACGGCCTGTAGAGAAAGATATCTTCGTATTGCTCTCAAACTGAAGGAATTATTTATTGTATTTCACAGTGAGCTTCGAATCAGTATTGTGATGCAAACAGGGTGAGGAGGAACAGCTCTGGGATGCATGCTGTGCTATAATGAACACACGTGGGCATCAGGGTTCACAGCAAGGGAGTTGACAGTGCTACTTTTCGCTGACTGGCAACAAAACACTACATATACAACCCAGGCAATAACACCATCATAAATTAAATGGAACGACACTTTGTAATGTTTTCCTATGCCTCTTGGCTAAAAATTAAAGGAAATAAGGTGGTGAGAAGATATGACAGTGTTCAACCAAGACCCCCATCTTGAGAGAATGATTCTTGCCAATTCGCTTGTAAGTTTATAGTTTATGTATAGTTTATAGTTAAAACAGTGCAATCCAATATTTTCTGCCTACCACAAGCCAGCAGGAAGACACTTACGAAATGTCTCTTTCTTGGACATGCAGCGAGTGTGTGTGGGCGCGGCAGAGGAGCACGGAGGGAGCTCAGTTCCTGCCTCAGAGGGTGCATACCCACTTACATCAACAGGATCCTTACTCATCAGTTCCTCTGAGATTAAAATTACAATACATTAGAATATCATGTTTTGTTCAAAGTCTGTGATAAAAATAGTACAGTAGTCAGCAGTGAAATATTTAAACCAATCTTTTAAAGCCAAGTGTACAGATTTCAGTTTTCCTTGACAGTCGAAACACTCCTGAAGATGGCAGGCAATGCAATAACTAATACTTGCATTGCATACCTTATATACATGCAACAGGATACGAATAGACAATAGGTGTATGCTGTGGAACTTCTACTGTTGAGCAACTCTCATCTCAAATAAATCAGTTCCCAAACATAATCTCAACGCAAAAAATGCAGTGGTTTCCAAACAGATTCTCAGTTCACAAACAGGTAAGCCAGTAACTATGTGCTTTGCAGGCTGAGATGTTCAGCAGTAGTCATTTACGTTTCAGTCTCGGCTCAATGCTTATATAGCCTAAGAGGTAATGCTGAGACTGGCTGGGACAGTACTAGCTAATCCCCATGACTAGTCCCTGCTTCCCCTTTACCCCCCTCCCAGACAGAGTGGTCACCTTCATCCCGGCTGTGGAGGATGTCAGCAGCACCTCCCCTTCCACCAATGTGGACCAGCACGAACAAAGAAATTTGTGACACTGACCCTGTTAATGCATACATTTGTTTCATCCACTACCCAGACAATTGAAGTAAACCCAAAAATCTTCTGGACTTTACCAAGGGATGTGAAGGGCAACACAGAGATCCTACAATCAACAGTGAAGCACACAACACAGGGAGGACAGGAGCAGTGGGCAGCCAGACAGGACTAGGCCACCATCAAACACTTGCCAATTTTTTTACACAACTTCAGGCCAAACCCACAAAACCCCATTCACCCCGACTCAGCACCAGCACCAGATAATACAGCCATCTTGGTAAAACTTGTCATGGCTCCACTGCATATCATGTATAATGTTATGTGGCTAATCAGTCACCTGAACAAAGGTTGATGTCTTTCAGGGAAGGCGACTTTTTTCCAAGAAATAACATCTCTCCTCTTCCCCTTCCTCACCACCTTCCACTTTCACAATCCATACAGGCAATGTGAAGTTAAATTTCCATCTATATTTCTTATATAGTGTTTATTATTTTTGCATATGATTTTCATCACTTTCAGATAAGAATTTATGCATGAAGTACTGCTATAAATGCTTAAATAACCAATCATCTTGGGTTCAAGAATGGATAAATCCATTTCACATTAATTTCAGTGGGGAAATGGCTTCAGTTTTCTAACAAATCGGTTTCTGAAAAGCCAAGTCCCATTGTTCTTGAAAGCATGGAGTTAGTTTGTTTGTTTGTTCTTTTACTGTAGGCTAAAAATAAAACAAAATAAGGTGGTGAAAAGATGCAACAAATTTTCACCAAAACCACCATCTTGAGAGAGAACAATTCTTGCAAATTCACTCGTAAATTTATAGTTAAAACAGTGCAATACAATATTCTCAGCCAACCACAAATACTTACGAACTGTTTCTTTCTTGGGCACATGGCCTTGAAAAGGCGTGGCAGTGGAGCACTGGGGGAGCTCAGTGGCTGCCTCAGAAACTGCATACCCACTTACACCAACAGAATCCCTGCTCATCAATTCCTCTGAGATTAAAATTACAATACATTAGAACATTAGAAACTGTCAAAAGTCTGTGATAAAATTAGTACAGTAGTCAGCAGTGAAATTTATAAAAGAATATTTTAGGGCAAAGTTTATGGATTCCAATTTTCCTTGACTGTCGAAACACTCCTGAAGATGCCAGACAATGCAGTAACTATTACTTGCATTGTATACCATGCAACAGGATACAAGTAGACATATGGGTGTTTACAGTGGAACATCGATTATTGAACAACTTTTCTCAAACAAATCAGTTCCCAAACGTATTTTTCTTAACAAGAAATGTAGTGGTTTCCAGACGAAATCTCTGTTTCCAAACAGACAACCCAGCAACTATGTGCTCCACGGGCTAAAATATACATCAGGAAAGTAATTTACAGTGAAGCCTCAGCTCAATGCTTCCATAGCCTACACAGCTACACTGACAGTCACTGGGGACGATACTTCGATACAATAGCAGAATCATGAATGCGTTCCTAATTGTCTTTGGCCAAAAAACTAACTGCTCATTTTTTTGTTTTTCATTCAGCTATCCAAAAATATCTCATGTAAATATCGGATCAAAACTGAGGAAGGAGATGCAAATTGTATGACCATAACTAACATTTCTAAAGAACGGGCTTTGAATTTTTTTAGCTTGTCTTAATGTAATGTTCGTAAACCTTATAAGTGTACATGAAAATGTGCTCTATTTTATTTTCAGGGTTACTATGAATCTTTCCAGAAACTTAGGCACCTGGCACCTGGTCCTCTCCAATGCCTCCTTCCGCATTGTCTCCGGGTTTGAGAAGTCTCAGAACACAAGTGGTTGATAGTCTGTTAGCTCTGATGCACTTTTTCTTTTTTGTCGTGCTTTTGGGCATCACAATAAGTGTCTGCTGCAGTAGCAAGGTTACTGAATGGCTGAGATGATCAAACAAACCTAAGCTGTTTGTCACTCAATCTGTGTTGCTGGTGTAGAGGTAGAAGGGCTAGTTTGCAGCTGATGGTAATGGAGCAAGTAGCAGCGGAACAAACAGAGTGAATGGTGGTGATGGTGGAGGTGGTGTGGTTGGAGTGGCGGCAGCGAGGCAAGCGAGTGGCCGTGGCCAAGTAGGAGAGTGCCTACTCGGTGTTTCTCTCTATCTCTTTGCTTTTCCTGGGCTGCTACGGCCAACTCCACCTTCTTCAACATTTCTACAGTCTTCTTGGGTACTTTGGCATGGTTGTAGTAGTAGTAGTAGGTTGTAGTAGTTTGATTTACATTATTTTTGATTTACGCGACCTCTTCAAGGACACAATACTCGTGTAAATCGAGAGTTACCTGTACCAACACCTATCTCTTCCTCTCATAGGTTAGCTATAGGTAACATATGAGAGAAAAAAATAGGTGTTAGGACTGTGTGGCAGAGCAGAGGAGAGGAGAGGACCCATGGGAGCCAACACCACAACAGACTCGCTAAAATGGTTTCACTATAACAAACAACCTCACTTGTCAGAGGCAAGAAAGCCTCTGAGTGACCTCACTCACTAACATGCATTGCCAGTTGTGGGAGTAATCAATAAAATGAATCAAGAAACTCAATAATGACAATCTAATCAATAATTTAGCATCAATACTGATGTAAACAAAAACAAGGCATGACACTCGCCTGTCAAGGGTGGGCACGGAAATAACTACAAGATATTTGAAGACTTGCATTAAAAGTCAATAAGTGATGCACTGTCAGCAACAGTCATGAAGTATTTGACTTTTTTTTTTTCGACTCAAGGAGTTTAAACATTCATAGGGCCCCCTAAGGCCTGAACCCAGTCCCTGGTTGTCTTTTTTTTTCACTGTAATTTCTAAACTTTGTCATGGCATGACACTTCACAATAAAATTCCAGGGAACTTTGTCCCTCCGTTAGTTTTTCTAGAAGGGTTCAGAACTTAAGTGGATGAAATCTTCTTTTAGTTCCCCTTTGAGGGCACGGTTGATTAAATCCCGAACCCTGTCATATGTTGTTTGGGTCACGGACATGGAGGGGTGATGATTAGGGACCCTGGGTTCAATAAGGGTGACAGTAACTTCACTGCTACAAGTGGAGGCAGTTTTATCAACAATATATTTTATTTCCTTGGTTATCTTCTTTGAGCGTCTGTTTTCTACAATGTCGTTGCCTCCCGGAAAAAGCAGAGTAAGGTCGTGGAATCACTGGAGCATTGCATTAAGACAACTGTCCTGTGTGTCAATCTTTAACCCCCCCTCCCCCCCAGTGCTTGGTATCACCATATTACACATCTTACATCTTAAAGCTCATTGAATCCAAGCTATGGCCCGCAAAAGCCACCTTGTGCATCCCCTGAATATGACTGCTCATTCAGGGTACCGAAATGTGGAAAAATTGGCAGGGAATTTACTTAAATCAAAGGAGGTGAGTTACCAGCTGAGCTCCCAAGAACCTACCTCAGGCTAAAACAAATAGAATTGACTAATACTAATTCTGTACTTAGGTTTAGGTTCTGTAATGTAGGGAGAAATGTGTGGAGGTACAAGTATCATAAGTTAAGGTGTATGTGTGGTTGGAGTTCCGATGAGCTCCAAGGTTTTGTTATGGCTAAAAGACTGGACCAGGCATTTACAGTTAGTTCCTGGCTTTTTCTTTAAAATGTGTTTCTCAAGGTACAACTAGTTGGAGCACTGGTCTGAAGACGTGCACTCTTCGCTGTCTGGTATCACAAGGAGGGCGTCGGCAATTTTAAACTTGCCAAGTTAAGAGTTGCCACGTCGGTAATGACTGAAGAGACGATCATACCACTCTTCATTGCACTTCTATTCTTACTGTGGTATTGAATTGCCATTTGTTCCCTAGTTCATAATCGAGCATGACCAAATCAATGATAATAATAATATACAATATATACAAACTAGAACATTTTCCACAGTTGTTGTTTTGTCGCGGGCTGTGATGCCAAAAGCAAATAATTTATAACTTTCCTTTCTTGTCTTTCTAAAGTTTTTGCATCAATCTTCAATAGAAAAGTTCTCAGCATCCACTATTGAATTCTGACATTTTCTCTGACTGCAGGTACAGGTTCAACAACGGGCGTTCTACCAGTGGCCTTCTTGCCTTCCTAACTGACTCCTGGTCATCCTCTCTTGGCCATTTTGATGAAACTTTTGCTATTGCCTTAGACACCTCAAAAGCTTGTGAGAGTCTGGCACAAATCTTTGCTTCCTAAATCACCCTCTTATGGATTATGTCCCTCTCTCTGTACTTCTGTCTCCAGTTTCTTTTCAGGCCAATCATTCTCTCCTGTGATAGACGGTAACTGTTGTATCCCTAAACCTATCAAGAGTGGTAGTTTCCTGGGCTTGTTCTATCTCCAACTCTCTTTCCATTGTTTATCAACCCGGTAGCAGCGGGGATCATGTTTCTTAATGATCCCTCCAAGCGAGAAAAATGAGAAAAAATCACCCCTCACACAAACCATTTCATTATAAATATCAAAGCATTTGTGATCAGATTATGTATCATCTATTTTGGGGGGTTTATATCATGGTACAAATTTGGCCCGCCGCTGCTACACGGTAAAGCCACAAATTTGGCCCGTCGCTGCTACACGGTAAAGCCACAAATTTGGCCCGGCGCTGCTACACGGTAAAGCCACAAATTTGGCCCGGCGCTGCTACACGGTAAAGCCACAAATTTGGCACAGCGCTGCTACTGGGTTAATTATCTTTCCAAATCAAACTGTTTTATCCCCTCTCATGCTGATGACTTTACTCTGCATTACTCAGCATCTTTTAACAGGGGACCCTCCCAACAAATATCACAGTACTCAAAGCTGGATGCAGCAGAACACTTAACCTCTGACTTTGCTATGAATTTTGAATGGGGTAGAAGGAACTTGGTATCCTTCAATCCCTCAAAACCTCAATTTATCCAACTGTCAAGTAGGCATGCTGTATCACCTCCACCAGTTTATTCCTGCCTTCCAGATGCTGGCCATATACAATGGTCTTGTCTGTCTTCATATGTAGCATGTATCTCATGTGTGGGGAGGCTCCACACACCCAGCCCTTCATCTCATCGACTCTTCCTTTTCTACTGACAATCTTTTGCCTTTTAAATTTCACTGCAACACTGCCTCTCTCTCCATCTTCTAGTGACATTTTCATGTACAGTGGAACCTCAGTTTTCATGATTAATCCGTTCAAAAAAGTCTGACGAAAACCGAATGTACAAAAACTGAAGCAATATTTACCATAAGAAATAATGTGAATCCAATTAATCTGTTCCTGACACCCAAAAATATTAACAAAAAATACATTTTATAGAGAATAACTATACTTTTACATACAGAAAACAATGAGAAATAAATATAAATGACTAATGAAATGGATAAGTGAACACTGAACATCACTTTTACCTTTATCGAAGACTCTTGTTGGAGTATGGAAGATGGCAAGAAGGGGAGAGGGAGGAGGAGATTTTATTGATTGGCAAGGGAATCCCCATTCATTACGTAAAGGTAAAGTTGGGGGCATACGCTATAGCAGCGCGTGGCCTCGGTGCTCATCTCCGTAACATTGGCCCTTGAGCCCGTGGTGGAAGGGAGCCTATTACCCCGGGACACAGGACCAGCATGACATCCGAGTTACCACAGTTTACCTTCCCCAAGTTTCCCCAGGTACCTATTTATCAACCAGCCCAAAAGGGAGGATGAACAGCTGGGTGAGCTGCACACTGACTGCCCGGGCCGGGATTCAAACCCGGACCCGCGGAGTAGAAGGCAGTTACGCTGACGACTAGACCACGGAGGTATACAGGTAACTCTCGATTTACGCGAGTATTGCGTTCTTGAAGAGGTCGCGTAAATCAAAAACAATGTAAATCAAACAAGAGGTAGGTTTCTCTCGAAAAATAAATATCATATTTTGCGGCTTATAACGCGCACCCCAAACTTTGAAAAAAAAAAAAAAAATCTTAAAATGCTCAGAAATATGTACGGGTTAAAGAACATTGATAATGTACAGTTTTCCGAAATTTATATGTTTTAGGTGTAATCTTTACTGCTTGAATTGACAAGTGTCCTTGAGTAAAGCAATGAAAATGGCGGCCGGGCTGGTGTTGTGAGAAATACATCCCCGTACATACTGATGATGCACAGCTTCTGAGATCATAATAAGCATATTATTCTCACAGTCACTCGTAGGTTATGACAGACAACTAGGCAAGACACAATTCACACGGTTCTGGTGACACGCGGCATGCAGCTGTTTGTTGTGTGGGTGTGGTTGTGTAGTTTTCAAACAATGCAAATGGCGGCCGGGCTGGTGTTGATAAATATTTCCTCGTACATACTGATGATGCACAGCTTCTGAGATCATAATAAGCATATTATTCTCACAGTCACTCGTAGGTTATGACAGACAACTAGGCAAGACACAATTCACGCGGTTCTGGTGACACACGGCATGCAGCTGTTTGTTGTGTGGGTGTGGTTGTGTGGTTTGTAACCAATGCAAATGGCGGCCTGGCGTGAAATAACTCCTCGTACAAGACTCATGATGTTCAGTTTCTGATATCATATTTACCCCATTATTCTCACTAATATTAATAATTAATAATGAACACACGGTTATTTTTTTCCAATATGATTTTTTTTTTATGTAGCTTGTACCGCTCCTTACTGTCCTTAGTCATACAATCGTAAGCCAGCTGTGACATCAAGATCAAGATATACAAATGGCGCCCGACGGGAAAACGGGATAACGGCAAGGCATGGGCGATGCTCCACCGATTTCATTTTTTTATAGTAGTTATTTGATCGCCCTGTATTCTATGGTAACATATTATAAGACAGCTATGGACTATGAAGGATCATTAACAATAATAAAGGTAAGTTTGTCGTTGTTATTGGATAAGACGAAACACAGACCCTTAAAAACACTCCAAAGAAGAATAAAATCATTAAAAATTTGTACATTCGGCGTATAATGCGCAGGGCTAAACTTTCTGGCATTTTTTATGTGAAAAGGAGCGCGTAATACATTCAGTGGAGAGAGAGAGAGAGAGAGAGAGAATATCCATATCACCGACATATCCACTCAGGCACTCAGTCTCAGCCTCACTCGTCTGAGAAAGAAATGAGGGACAGCATGAGCGCCTGGCTAGTATTGGTACCGGTACCGTACCGTATACCTGGTACCGTTAGTACCGGTACTGGTACCGTTGCCTGCCCATACCTATCGTTGAGCAGCGTGGGTACTGTATTGTTGTTCAAGAGGCGCGCAGGAAGAACTGAGCTTAGCTGTGTGGCCGCGGCGCCGTGTGAGTCCAGTTGCGTGAGACATATGGTGGCCACTCCATAAAATATCGCGTATAAGTGGGAAAAACTTGTAAATTAAACATTTATTTAGATTTTGGACCCCGCGTTATTTCAAAAACGCGTAAAACAAACTCGCGTAAATCGAGTTACCTGTATATATATATATATATATATATATATATATATATATATATATATATATATATATATATATATATATATATATATATATATATATATATATAAAAAAATACATAAACAAACACGCTTATAACACTGTGGGAACCAATGAAGTCCTTATGCAGGTCAATAGCTCAATATATATATATATATATATATATATATATATATATATATATATATATATATATATATATATATATATATATATATATATATATTTATTCATATTCGGGTCAAAGTGGACTGAATTTCACGTATTTAATGCCAAAGAGAATATACTAGCACTTTATCGTGCATAAATGACGATATGATTCCGAATTATGTCCCACGGGAAAGGTTCAAGGGAGGTCTGGAGGTACCTTGGAAATGCTAAGTTTTCCTTCGAGGATGATGTTGGGAGACGAACATATGGCTATGAGCCATGAACGCATGGGATGCTTTGTGTGGGCGCTTGATTCCGGGAAATGTGTGGCCGAGTCACACGGGCAGGCGGACGAGTTTGGTGTGGACCTTTTTCAACTGTACGGAAACTGAGCGGATGTACAACAACCGGAACAAAATTTTGACAAAAAGTCGTCGAAAACCGAAGCGTACAAAAACTAGGGCATATGACAACCGAGGTTTGACTGTATTTGAGTCTGAGCTTGCTACCAGCATACCTCCTCATGCTCATCCCTAGGCTAGCCAAATACCTAAAATACCCTTTCACTGGTAAACTCTGGAATAAACTTCCTTTTGTCTGTATTTCCTCCTGCTTATAACTCAAACTATTTCAGGAAGAGAGTATCAAGGCACCTCGCCACCCAAAATCAGTCTCTCTTGAGGCTGCTCAATTCTATCTCTTTGTAGAAGAGCAGTGCTTGGCAGCCTTTTTCGTTGCGTTTTTTACCCTTGTGCTGCTTCATTCACTGTGAAAACACTAGCCAAACAGAGTTGCTTATAGCTGTGAGTAGAAAGAATCAAATTAACACACAAGGGCATGGGGGCTCGCCACAATGAAGTTTGAGACTGTAATTCTTCGTTGACTCCCAAAAAACCATTGCATCTATGGCCCTGGCAATAACACAGTCCCTAACTAGACAGAACAGCCCTTTATGTGGTACTTGTTCTAACTCCCTCGGTTAAATATTAAAGAAAAAAAGGTGGTGAGAAGATGCAACAACTCTTCATCGAAACCCTCTCTCTGAAAATGATTCTTGCCAATTCACTCATAGGTTAGTTGTTCACACATAACAATACAATATTTTCTGCCTCCCACAAATACTAAGCAGGAAGACACTTACGGACTGACTCTTTCTTGAGCACATGGCGAGCAAGGGTGGGCGTGGCAGAGAAGGACGGGGGGGCCTCACTTGTTGCCGCCTCAGAAGGTACATATCCACTTGTGCCAACAGGATCCTTGCTCATCAATTCCTCTGAGATTAGAGTTACAATACATTAGAACTTTGGATACTGCTAAAAGTCAGTGAAAAGATTAGAACTGGAGTCAGCAGCGAAATTTATAAAACAATCTTCTCGGGCCAAGTTTATGGATTTGAGTTTTCCTTGACTGTCGAAACATTCCTAAAGATGTCAGACAATGCAGTAACTATAATTCTTCAGGTGCTTGAGCAACGAGCATATCATACCATGGGAATTATTTACTAAAAAGTGCTTCTTACTATAAACATCAGGTAATAAACATATGAAACAAATACAAACACTGGATCATAACTGTACGGAGTAGGCGGTTAAACAGCCGCCAAATCAGGCGTAAGCTACTCCTGGTGAGGTATATACGGGATGCGAGAAGGTGCTGCAAGCCTATCAAAGACCCTCCCATGTCCTTACTTTCCATTTCTTATTGTCTCATCAACTCCAAAGAGAAGTTCAGCATGATCTCTAGGTACCTAAATTCTCTTGCTCTCCACACCATGCAACATACAAGCTACACATACACCACTTAATTCTTTTTTATATTTAAAATTCATTGTGGCAATACAAAACAGTGTATCAATCCCCTAATAATGAAAGAGAAAATGGCAGGCTCAGTGTTGGGGACCCAACAACTGAAATATGAATGACCGTGTATTTGTGAGACGTTTATGTTAAATTCAGCAAAGTCTACAGTCCATAAAGCTAAAGAATACTACTACTTGTGCTATTTTATGCTGCTTCCTGATATCTGAAAATATTGACTAAGATTTGCTCTCAGTGATTTTTTGTGGGTCTTGAGGCTTTTTTGGGAAGTGAATCAAACTCATGGAAATTATCTACACACAGGTCTGCTGCCCCCAATACACACAAGTACAAGGGGACGAGTGTGCGCTGAGAAGCATGGAGGTACCTTGATGATGTTCCATTATGAGCAGACAAGTAAACACACACATTATTATTATCATGGCAACAACCATGTGGGTCAATGCCATTTGTCAATTTTTCAACGAGGCAGCAGCTTTGGCATTTTTGCAAAAACAATGACAACAGCTCAGGAAATTTTCCATATCCAGGTAGTCCTCGAGTTACAATGAGGATAGCGGCCAAAAAGCCAGTCGTAGGTTTAATTGGTCATAAGTCAGACTTTGAAGAAAAAGGAAAAAAAAAGAAAAAAAAAGAAAAAGAAAGAAAAGATAAAAGAAAAATTAGATGTCTTGCCACAAACAGAGCACCACTGCCTTGCTTCATATTCGGGTCAAAGTGGACTGAATTTCACGTATTTAATGCCAAAGAGAATATACTAGCACTTTATCGTGCATAAATGACGATATGATTCCGAATTATGCTGCCTCTGTCCTCATGCACTCGCCTCGCCCCGGCCTGCATCATAACATCATCACAAGTCATCGCCAGAACAGGAAAGGGTTAAGAGTTGTTTTTCTTACTTTTTTATATATCAAAAAGTAAAAATCGATAAATATCTATTGCTGTACTGACATCCATAAGTCTGATTTGAAGAATGCTGACTTAAGGGAGTTTTATTGTATCTCCAAAACAATGATCTTTAACATCTGAAGAATGTTGGAAGGTTTAGACTTTCATGTCTTATCCTTAACTTTCTGCAAATGTGGTGCACTGTAAGACTGTGAGGCACTGACACGTAGGCATCACGTGTGATGGGATGATGGGATATGCGGTGCAATATACTGCTCAGTTTTCTGCCACAGTGTTAAGGTGAAGTCTGAGCTGTTTGGTGTTGCAGCAGCAGCAAACACCTCACGCTGCCACAAAACCTGAACCCCTCTGACCACACCTTAGCTTTGTTACAGAAATAATGATTTTGCTTCTTTATAATGATGGGAAAAGCAAAAAAAAATGGTATTAAATAAATCAAGAAACTTGGCTTGTAATAAAATACCTAATGAAAACAATACAGTAACGAAGTAAAGAAAAACAAGTTTAAAAAATCATCACAGTGTATAATTTACCACATTTGCAAGCATCACTGATGCAGTGATACTGAAGATGCACTGGCGCTGAAGACACGCCGCACAATACACATGTTCATCACACATGCAACAGCATGGTAACCTGCACACTGGATGCTGTTTAGCACTGGCAAATCATCGATCGAGCTGACTAGCAGTGCCCAGCCAATGATCATGACCAAGACTTGGTGGAGGCGGTGGCTGAGTGGTTAGCATGCCAGAGCTGCGGCCAGGAGGACGCAGATAGTATGAGGTTTAACCACACACCGCTCGTTTGCGACAACAACGTCATAACTAAAAAAAATGTATTTTCGAGTTATCCATATAGGCATATTCATCTTGAAACGCAGATTTTTTTGGCAAAAGTGTCATAATTGTAGTTAAAAAATTGACCGCTAGAGGAGCTAAATGTCCTAACGACATAACATAATATGTACCAACTTCTTTGCGTGAAGACCGTTACATGTCAGTTGTGCTGTGACCGTCGTTGGGGTAACTACACTCACGCTGTCATTTAGAGTGTCATATTTTGATTTAGATCTATGTTAGTGCAAAATGTAAGTACTGAACTTATGAATTATGTTTCATGCAATAATGTGTTATTTTGATGTAATACGTTTTGTCTGCGAACATAGAGCTCTGTGTTTTACGTCATTATTCAAAATGTGTCATTATTGGTAAAAACAAACAGATCTATGTTTTACGTCCTAAATCAAAATGTGTCATTATTGGAAAAAAAAACTTGTGAATAATAGGTGTTGTATTTGAGTTATGACAGTATTGTTACAAACATTACCTCGTATTACAGTAGCACATTTTTGTTTAACTTAAATTATGTCATTGTTATTTGAAAATATTGCGAAAAACTTAAAAAAGTTAGTGTATTATTTACATTGGTGACATTGTTGCAACAAAACATTGTATTCATAAATATCATATTTTTTTCAGATTAAATAGGTACCATGTCATGTAGAGGAAAACTTATGCTAGAAGCAGCATTAAAGGCTAAGGAAAACAGAGAAGAAAACCCTGAGGAAAATAGTACAGGTATATACTATCATAACCTTGATTATATTTCTATATAATTTGCTTTAAGGTGGGAGGTAAGCAGGTGCGTGAAGAAAGACCGACATAAAACTTCGACAATGGCTTGAAACATGAAAAACATAAAGATAAAACTGAGAGTGATGCAGTTGTTGCTGTTTATGACCTTCAGGCTGTAATGCAGATACCAAAAGGGACATTTCAGTTTTTTATTACAAGTCAAAGCTGAATGTTTTAAATTTTACTATTTACAATGCTAAAACAAACTCATGTAATTGCTATGTCTGGAATGAAACTAATGGCCAACGTGGGGTTAATGAAATTGGGACCTGTGTTCTCGATTACATTAAAACCTTGTGTGAGGCAGGAGAAACTGACATAATTTTTTACTCAGATAACTGTTCTGGCCAACAGAAAAATAAGTTTATGATGGCACTTTACCTTTATGCAGTAAACAACTTACCAAATATAACTTCAACAACACACAAGTTTCTAATAAAAGGGCATACCCAAAATGAGGGTGACTCTGCCCATTCCCTAATTGAAAGAGAAGTAAAGAGAATTTTAAAAAGTGGACCCATTTATGTGCCGGAAACTTACGTAACGGCAATGCGAACTGCTAGAAAGAAAGGACAGCCTTTCGTAGTAAAAAGAGCTTTGTTACAAAGATTTCTTGAACATCAAGTCTCTAGCCACTGAAATGGGACCTATCAATTGCAAGACTCTTCAACTCTCTGATGTTAAAGTAATGAAATTTGAAAAGCAATCACCACTGTCAGTTTTTTGTAAACATTCCTATGGTTCAGACTATAAGGAGCTTCAAATTTTGAAAAACTCAAATAAAGCCACCTCCATTAATGAGTTATTGCCATGTTACTCCAGCAAACTGACATTGCCTGCTAACAAGAAAAAAGACTTGATGGACCTTTGTAATAAAAATCTGATTCCTCGATGCCATCATAAATTTTATGAAAACCTGTAAATGAAATCAATCTTAATGAAATGAGTTAAAATACAAATTTAGTATGCCTATTACGATATTAAGTTTTGTTGTATGCTAATTAATTAGGAACATATTATTTGAATGGAATATCAAATAGATGTTTATTTTATGTTTTTTTATTTTTATTATACAGTCCATCTTTCATTTATTTGAAAATTTTGGAGTTGTCTAATTCCTTAGGCATATTTGAAATAAATTATAATTAGGAAGAATCAATTAGGTTCATAAGGATTTTTTTTTTTTTAAAAAAAAGATAATTAGGAAGAATCTATTATGTTCATGAGGATATATATATATATATATATATATATATATATATATATATATATATATATATATATATATATATATATATATATATATATATATATGAACAAAATATATATAATTAGGAGGAATCTATTATGTTCATAACAATGTTTTTTTTTTTATATTTTGTGTTACAGTCAATATCTTTAATTTATTAGGAAGTATCTATCATTTTCATAAAAAGAAAATGTATTATCATCAATCTTGTCAAAGTAATAAGCAATGAACAATACATAATTAAGTAACATATTGATGATTATTTTCCTTTCAATAATGGCACAAAACAAAATAGTACATGAGAGGTCTACTATTTTTTTATGAAGAACGTCATATTAAAAAAAAACATTATAAAAGTTTAAATAAAGGTTCGATTAGAGAGGTATAACTATTTCAATTCCTATAAACTTTAAAGGACTGTTTGATGTTTCAAAAAATGTTCCAGCTATGGTCCTTTGGGACTATTCACAATATTGAGAGAGTTTTCATTCTTTAAAATGGCTCTCGTGAAAAATTGCTATTTTTGAGTTATGACGACGTTGTCGCAAACGAGCGACACTCCCTCCACGAGTCTTGGGCAATGCTATTCAAACGAAGACTCATTTCATCAGTGATAAACAAACCTCCAGAATGATTAGGTCACCTTCCACATGGTAAAGTTGACAGAGGCGAGGATATTATTATTATTATTATTATTTTTTCAAATGTAACACTTGAAAAATGGTGTAAGTCTTGGACACCGGTGCATCTTGGACATTGGCACATCTCCAGCACTGGCAAATATGGTATATAATTCTTTTACAGAAACTAGAATAAAAAAGATAACAAAAGATAATAAAAGCCAAATCAAAACATAACTGAATACCTGAATAAGCAGATGTTGTGGCAGGCAATGATCGAGGTAGTGGTGAGGGCATGGTGGGGGACCAAGGGCCTGCTGAGGCACCCAACAGGGAGGGTGGGAACGTACCTACGTGTTCTGTCTTGGGGATCAAAGGAATCTCAAGTTTCATTCTCGGCGATTCACTGTGCTTTACCATTTCAACGCGTCTGATGCCTGGCTTCTTAACATCAATTTTCTTCCCTGTTCCCATTTTGCTGATTCCACATGATTCCTGAAGTGGAGATTTGACCTCTAGCTCCTTTCTGACCTGAAAATAAATGACCCCACCATCAGAGATCTTCAGTTACATCTAAATGGAAATTAAGTAACAGAAAAAAGTTGGAAAGTTTCATTTAGTCAGCGCAACATCTGTGGTCATATGCCGGAGAGAGACAGAACAGGAAGGAATTATAGGAGAAGGGAACAGATCCCAGGAGATGGGACACAACCCCCGATTTATACCTGGTACCCATTCACTGCTGGGTGGACTGGGGCGTAGGGTATCGGAAAAGCCGCCCGAATTTTTCCAATCCACCCGGGAATCGAACCCGGGCTCTCTCGGTTGTGTTAAGTAACAGAAATGCTGATGGCTTGCCTGTGCATCTTTTCCAGCCTCAACAGTAAAAGTAGAGTATAATAAAGTTCTGTGATCAATGCAAATACAATGGGGGACTTTACAAACTTCATATATTTGGTGGGCAGCATTGTATGAACTCATGGCAACTCCAATTGTTTCTTAACCCATTTTATAAACCCCTTGACTGCAGATTTCCTACCAGAAGACATCACCAAGCTACAGGAGTGGAACAAAAAGTGGCTGCTACAATTCAATGAAGAAAAATGTAAAGTCATGCACCTTGGGAGGGTGTTGCCAGTAGCCACAACGGTTAGAGGAAAACGGCCAGTGTGACACCGCCCCAAGGCAGTGAGGCCGCTGACCAGGTGAGCACCAGCGATGGCGTCATCGGACTCCCAGCAAATCACAAGCATGTTTTCAGAGCTCAGCCAATCGTAAGGCTTCATCTGTGGCTTTAAAACGACCCGTTCTCTCTTCTGGTTTTCTTCCTTTTTCCAAGGTACATATTTTGAGATAGCAAAGGAGTAAAGGAGGAAAAAAGTGAACTCCGGGTGGCAGCATGAGCCAATTATAATGGCACCACTATAAACAGATGCCTGCGCCATAACGGGCTCAGGGCCGACCATCAGGCCCAGATGGATAGTCTACCAGCGCCATAGCCCACATGTAAAAGATAAATAAATAAATAAATAAAATAAATAAAACACACGGGTCGGAACAGATAAGCGCTTTTACAGTGTTTTCAATACCTCGAGTTTCGCGATCCTCAAGTTTACCGCTATACCTTCGGAATGAAGCGAGCGCGAAACTCGAGAGGGTACTGTATATGGGGTGATGATATTGAGGGAGCTGCAGGGGCTTGAGGGAGTCAAGATTGGAGGTAACAATATCAACCATATTAGGTACACAGATGATACAGTGCTGGTGGCGGACTCTGCAGAGAAGTTCCAACATCTGTTGAATGTGACAGTGAGGGCGAGCGAGGAGAGAGGGTTGACTGTTAATATGGGAAAGACCAAGGTATTGGTGGTATCTAAGGCAAATGCACCCAAAGTGAGAATAAAGGTGAGAGGAAGAAAAATAGAGGTGTCAAAGTTTTCTTACCTAGGGAGCTTGATAACAGAAGACTGCAGATGTCAAAAGGAAATTAGAATGAGAATTGGCATTGTGAAGAGTGCATTTACGAGGATGAAGGTTTATCTGACAAATAGAAAGTTGTCTATTTGAATTAGAGAACGGGCAGCAAAAACATTTATGTGGTCAACATTGCTGCATGGATGTAAAACTTGGACGGTGAACAGAAAAATCCAAGAAAAGTTAAAAGCAGCTGAAATGTGGTTATGGAGGAGAATTTTGAAGATACCATGGACAGCAAGAAGAACTAATGAGAATGATGTGCTGGGGCAGATGGGAGTGGTGAGGGAAATGATGACAACAATAAGATGACGACAAATGAGATTTCTCGGACATGTGATGGGGAGGAATGAGATGGAGGCTGTGGTGTTGACTGGGATGGTGGAAGGCAGAAGAGCAAGAGGAAGCCAGAGAGAGAAATTTATGGATGGTGTGACGAGAGTGGCGGGAGGACATCTTAAGCCTGCTGAGTTGTTGCAGCTAACAAGAGACAGAATCAGGTGGCGCTCCATGGTTGCCGAAGTCCTGGTGGATATGGCACATCAGTAAGGTAAGGCCTGTTGTAACTTGTGGACTCCCCGGAGCTTACCTTTTGTGCCCTTGTGTTGCTTCCTTCACTGTGACAAAAAAAGAAAGTAGTGAAGGTATGAGCCATCTTACCTGTGACGTGAATGATTCCTTCAAAGTCTCCTTCTGCTCCTCGAAGGACTTCAGGGGTCCTTTTGATTCTGCACTTGCTTCAATGACTTCTGCTTGTTTTCATTTGAGAAGAAAATACAATAAATATTTCTTACAATATTAGATAAAGATAAGGTACTAAAACATATATATCTTGAAGAAAACTATTCACCAGGAAATTCATGCAATAATATATAATTCTAATTTAACCCCTTGACTGCAGATTTCCTACAAGAAGACATCACCAAGCCTTAGGAATGGAGCAAAAAGTGACTGCTACAATTCAATGAAGAAAAATGTAAAGTCATGTGCCTTAGGAGGGGAAATCCAGCATACCAATATCACATGGGAAACACTCCACTATCCACCACAAAGGCAGAGAAAGACCTAGGAGTATATGTTACCAGGCTGCCAGTGAAAGCCAAATCCATGCCAATTGCAGCGGACAAGTTAAAGAAAGGGACATGCATGCACCCACACAAGCACACACGAACACACACACACACACACACACACACACACACACACACACACACACACGGAACAAACATAGAACAATATAGAATGACATATAAAAGAAAAAATTTGAACATTGAAGAAAGACTGAGACTAAGGAATTATTATTATATGAAGCAAGGGAGAGAAAGGAGGAAAGACCTAAGGGAGAAAGGAAAAAGTTTTTTGGGAGAGTTTGAAATGACCAAACAATAAAGTGGTGGATCAGGAAGAGAAAGAGGAAGAATGAGAAAGATATTAAAAGGAAGTAAAGGGGGGAACTAACAAAATGAGATTGACTTATGCAAACATTAATGGATCAGTATCAAGAAGACTGGCGTTGGTGTAATGCTGAAAAGCCTGATGGGCGAGCCTCCCATAACTCACTTAGCCAGGGGGGTACCTCTTTGGCCAACTGGATAAGGAGTGGCTCTCCCGTTACGCTGTTCGCGGGTTCGATCCCCGGCGCCGGCAAACCTTTCCTTGTCTGGATTAATTTCTCGTGTGTTTCGTTAGCGCAGTGGTCGTGTGGGAGTGTATAAGAGAAAAATTCTGGCGTTTCATTGGGAGATTATTCAACTAAGCAAACGTCCAGATATATTTTTTACAGCAAGGGAGGCAGCTCAAAGGCAATAAACAAAAAACAACAACAAGAAAAAGCCCGCTCGACGCTGCTCCAACAAAAGAAAATGGAATGAGTGGACAAAAGAGAAGTCATTTTCGCGTGGAGAGGCGTCTTGACACTCTCGCCTTGATAGAGTTCAAGTCACAGGCAAAAAAAAATAATGGAAAATACAGAAATACAACTGGAAAAATGCAACAATAAGGCAAAGTTGCCAGATTGTCTTACTCAGCCTCTTATATTTACCGACTTCTGACCCAAAAACTGTCTCGTGGACCCCAATAAGGAGATTCACTTATAATTATCATTAAAATAGTTAATTCCTAATGTTTCTTGGCAATAGTTAGGCGTCAGGAACCGGTATATACTATGCTCTGAGTACGACAATCTGGCACCCATGCAATAAGGTGTATAGGAAAGAGAGAACAGAAGGAAGAGGAGCAGGGGTAATAATGATCTTGACTAAATCAGAGCTAAGAATTGCGGAAGTTAAAAAAGGTCCAGAAAACACAGAAATCATTAGTATACAGACAGGTCTTACTTAAAAACAATGTGAAGCAAAAACTACTGGTAATTTATCTTCCTCCCCTCACACATTGCACTGGACAAGAGAGATGCATGAGGATGACAGAGGATACGGTGCATACATTAGAAAAATAAATAAAAGATACTAGGAATGTAATGCTGGCTGGAGATTTTAATTGTAAGGAAGTAATTTGGGAGTTACTGGAAACAGGATATAAAAATACTTAGGGGGAAAGTTACTGGAGGTGATAGAGTAACCTTATGACTCAATGGGTAAGAGAGGAAGCCAGACATAGAAGAAGAAATGAACCAGCAAGATTGGATTTAATATTTAGAAGAGGGACGAAGATATCAGAAGTAAACCATGAATCCACTCTTGGAAAAGGTGACCATGAAATTCTGAAAGTTGAAACAGATGCACACACAGAGAGACAGAAATACACAACAGATAAGCAAAGACAAATTAACACACACACACATACAGATTCAAACAGAAAGTGTCGGTTCCCGTCTCCAATAAGTGAATTCCGGAATGATGAGCAGAGAGGAGGAGCAGTTAACGTGGTCAACACCGTTACGAGGTGCAGAAGGAAGGTACGGTAGCAGTGATGAAGAAACTGAACAAAATAGGGCATTCTCTGGCTTCGCCAGCCGAGAGACAACTATTTACAAGCGAATGTTAATGCTGGAGAGAAAACTGGACAAGTGGATCGGAATGATAAAAAACAGAGAGATGGAGGAATCCCATAATAGGGAATTCCATAGAGACCTTAAAGCTAGGGTTCGGGGATTGGAGGAACGGGAGAAGCAACTGATCAAAGAGAATGAAGAGTTGAAGGGAAAAGTGGCAGAATATGAAAAGTCGATGAAAGATGGACTGGGAGAGGTTATAAAGGAAAATGAAAGTTTAAAGAAATTAGTCACCCAGGAGGAGAAAAGAGTCAGGGAGGAGGTATTGGGTGAAATGAAGACCTGGAAAGTGGAGAGTGAGAAAGCAAACGTGAATCTTAGAGAGGTAATCGAGCAACAAATGAAAGAAGATAAGGAAGATGTAGAAAAGGAAGTGGTTAAGGTAATAAAGAAAAATGAAGAACTAGTCAGGGAAGTTGCAGACAAGAAGAGTGTGATAGTATTTGGTTTGAAGGAAAAGACGATCACATATAAAAGAGATAAAGAGGAATTGAAATCAATTAAGGACCTACTAAAAAATTTAAATGATGACGAGCAACAAAGTCTTCAGGAAAAGGTGGAGGAAATCCACAGGATGGGTCCATACACAGAAGGAAAGACCAGGCCAATAAAAATAAAGTTAAGATCACAGAAGGCGGCTGAGGATATTTTGTACAGAACAACTAAATTAAGGGAAATGGAAGATTGCAAGGATATATACATAAAGAAAAATAGAAATGAAGAAGAAAAAAGGAAATGGAATGAACTACTAGCAGAGGCGAAGGAGAAGAATAATGAAAGATCTGTGGAAGGAGATATTTTTTTGGAGAATAGTAGGGGACCAAGTCAGAAAGTGGTACACAAGAGAGAGGATAAAGAAGAACGAAAGTTAGAAAAGATAGATAAGAGTAAATGTTTAAGAGTGATGTATACAAATGTAGATGGATTAATAACTAGTAAATTGGAACTGCAAGATTTCATAAAGGAAAAAGAACCAATGATCGTATGCTTAACGGAAACCAAACTGAACGAAGCTATTAAATTAGAGATAAATAAAAACTATGATATATGGAGGAAAGATAGAATGGGCAAAGGGGGAGGTGGAGTGATGATAATGACAAAAAAGGAGTTAGCAGTGAAAGCAGTAGAATACGGAGAAGGTAAAGCTGAAATTGCGAAAGTAAATGTGGAAACCAAAAACAAGGAAAGGTTGACAATTATAACCGCATATGTACCACCTAGAACAAACTCATGGTGTAAGGAAGAGCACGACACTATGATCAATGACACTATACGGAGTTTAAGCAAAATGCTTAAGGAAGGCAAAAAAGTTATGCTAGTTGGTGACTTCAATTGTAAAGAGATTGACTGGGAGATATTCGAGAGTAATAGCGGAGATAAGGCATGGGGAGATAGATTCCTAAGAGTGATGATGGAAAATCTTATGATACAAAGAGTGAATGAACATACAAGATATAGAAGTGACGATGAACCGGCAAGACTGGACCTAGTACTAACAAAAGAAATATACATCAAGGATGAACTAAGGTATGGATGTCCACTGGGCAAGAGTGATCATGTAACCATAGAGATTGATACAGAAGTGGAGGTTACTAAAGAGGACGAATCTTACAAATCAAACAGGCTAAACTATATTAAGACAGACATGGAAAACCTTCGGAAGTTTTACGAGAAAGTGGAATGGGATGAGTCACTGAGAAAAAATAAAGTACAAGAAAAGTATGATATCTTTATGGAAGCCTATAACACCGGTGTCAAAAAATATGTACCCGTATATAGACCCAAAGTTAAGGGTAGGAAGGACTGGTTTAATGCCAAATGTGCAAACGCAAAAGAAAAAAGGGACAAAGCATGGAAAAGATTAAAAGAAGGAAGAATCAAAGAAACAAAGAAGACTTCAGAATGGTGAGAAATGAATATGTGAAAATAAGGAAAGAAGAAAAGGGATATGAGAAGGATATTGCGGAAAAATGCAAAGAACAGCCTAAGTTGTTTTACAGATTTATAAATGGGAAGACTAAACCGAAAGAAACAATAGAAAGACTGAGAGACGGGAATGTGGAAGTCAATGACCCTAAAGGTATGGCAGAGTTATTAAATAGAAAATTCCAGCAAGTCTTTACCAAAGAAACAATCTTTATTGAGCCACAAGAGAATAAAATAGAAGTTCATATGGAAGAGATTATGGTAAACAAAGAAGAGATCCATAAATTACTGGGAGAACTAGAAGAGGGAAAAGCAGTAGGACCGGATGGAGTTTCTGGGTATATTTTTAAAAAATGTAGAGATGAATTAATTGTTCCAATATACGACATCATAAGATGCTCAGTAGCAACAGGTACGGTGCCCAATGAGTGGAGAACGGCTGAAGTGGTCCCCATATATAAAAGTGGAAGGAAAGATGAACCTTCAAACTACAGACCCATATCCCTGACAAGTGTTTTGTGCAAAATATGTGAGAAAATAATAAAGAAACAGTGGACTAAATTTCTAGAAGAGCATAAGTTAATTACCAGCAAACAATATGGATTTCAAAAGGGCCGATCATGTGTTACAAACTTACTCAGTTTTTACTCAAGAGTGACAGACAGAACACAGGAAAGGGATGGATGGGTTGATTGTATTTATCTAGATTTGAAAAAGGCCTTTGACAAAGTTCCACATACAAGACTATTATGGAAACTGGAAAATAAAGGAGGATTGAAAGGAAATATGAAAAAATGGATGGCAAGCTACCTAATGGGAAGGGAGATGAGAACTGTGGTCAAGGACATAAAATCAGAATGGAGAAATGGAGAAAGCGGAGTACCACAGGGCTCAGTATTAGCACCGATAATCTTCCTGGTATACGTAAATGACATGGCTGAAGGAGTTAATAGCTACATAAACCTGTTTGCTGACGACGCTAAATTACAAAAACATATAAGAAACAAAGAAGATTGTGAAATATTGCAAGAAGACCTATACAAAATTTGGAAATGGAGTATGGATTGGGAGATGGAATTTAATGTGAAAAAATGTCATGTTATGGAAATGGGTAAAAGTGAAACAAGACCAATCTGGATATACAAAATGGGAAATGGTGAAACAATAAAAAAAGTGCATGAAGAGAGAGATCTGGGAGTAGTGATGAGGGATGATAATCAACCAGAGTCATATAAATCGGATCTTTAGAGACACATATAACTTGGTGAGAAATATTGGAGTAGCATTTAACTACATGGACAAGGACATGATGAGAAGGCTAATCACTACCATGATTAGACCAAAATTAGAATATGCAGAGGTAGTGTGGTCCCCCCATAAGAAGAAGCATATAAAGAAACTAGAAAGAATACAGAGAATGGCATCAAAAATGGTCCCAGAGTTGGAGGGATTAATATACGAGGAAAGATTAAAGGAAATGAACTTAACAACATTGGAACAAAGAAGAGAAAGGGGAGACCTAATCCAAATTTATAAATTATTAAACAAAATAGATGAAGTAGATAATGAAGAACTGCTACTAACAGAAGGAAACATAAGCAGAAATACAAGAGGACACAGTAAAAAATTGAGAAAGGGGAGATGCTTGGGAGACACAAAGAAGTATAGGTTCCCGCAAAGAAATGTAGAGGTTTGGAACAGTCTGAGCGAGGATATAGTATCAGCGAGGAGTGTGCAAAGCTTTAAAGATAAGTTGGATAAATGCAGACACGGAGACGGGACCACACGAGCATAATGCCCAGGCCCTGTAAAACTACAACTAGGTAAATACAACTAGGTAAATACACAGACAGACAGACAGACAGACAGTTGGACAAATTACTAAAAGGTTATATTGCTATCCAGTGTGAATTTCTGTCATTTAGGCATCAATGGGATTTTCTTATGGTCACCGAGGCGTATAAATTAAAATGTAACAAACCTTTCATGTTCTTGAGGGAGAAGTCGAATTTTTCAGTGTCGCACAAGATGCCGAATTCTTCACAATAACGATACAGTTCATTTTTGCTCCGAATCTTCTTACCATCAGGCCTGAAAATGCATGAGTAATTAACCCCTTTATAAAGGGAAAGGAGATGCTTTGAAATGTGGTAACTATAGGGGGATAAGGTTACTGGAGCATGGCATGAAGGTATATGAAAAAGTCCTGGAGAAGAGGCTGAGAAGGATAATGATAAATGATAAATGTCAGTTTGGCTTTTGCCCAGGGAGATCAGCAACTGAAGCAATATATACTATGAGAGGGATTCAGGAAAGGTTTATGGAGAAGAGGAGATTGTATCATGTTTTTGTAGATCTAGAGAAGGCATTTGACAGAGTACCAAGGGAAATTATAAGATGGGCATTGAGAAGGCAAAGAGTACCAGAAAGATTGGTTGAATCGGTGATGGGACTATTTGAAGGTACAAAATTGAGAATGAAAACAGTGATGGGAACATCAGATGAGCTCGAAATGTGAGTAGTTTTAAGCCACTTGGCGGCGGCTGAAAAATCCCAGCTTGGTGGCACCGGGCGGGGATTGAACTCGCGTCCTCCTGAACGCGGCGCCACCACTCAGTTGACTCACACCGCCTCCCCGTTAACATTAGTATAACATATGAAGAAGTAAATCAGGCAATAAAAAGATAAAAAAATGGAAAGGCAACAGGAATTGATGGAATCACAGAGGAAATGTTGAAGTGTGGAGGAGATGTAGTTGTTAATGGATGGTCAAGATATGTGAAGTAGCATGGGAGGGGGGGAGGGGTGGGGTGCCAGCAGACTGGATGAAAGCCATCATTGTCCCAGTTTACAAGAGGAAGGGCAGGAGAGGAGAATGTGGGAGCTATAGAGGTATAAGTCTCCTGAGTATACCCAGAAAGGTGTATGGAAAAGTCATAATAGAGAGGGTGCAGAGACTTACAGAAGAGAAAATCAGTGAAGAACAAGGAGGCTTCAGGAAGGGAAGGGGATGTGTGGATCAGATATTTTCCTTCAGGATGGTAGTAGAAAAAATATTAGCAAAAGGAAAGAAACTATACGCTGCCTTCATGGATTTGGAAAAAGCTTATGACAGAGTCGATTGGATTGCATTGTGGGATGTTTTAAAGATTTATGGTGTGGGAGGAAAACTGCTTAGTGCAATAAAGTCTTTCTATGAGGATGCATCTGCATGTGTCAAAATTACTGGAGAAACAAGTGAACATTTTGAGGTAAAAGTGGGCTTAAGACAAGGGTGTGTCATGTCACCGTGGTTATTCAATATTTATATGGATGATGTTATTAGAGAAATTAAGGGCAAAGTTGGAGAAGTTGGAGTAAGACTGTTCGATGAGGGAAGGAAGTGAGTACTGAATTCGATACTGTTTGCTGATGACACGGTGCTCATTGCAGAAAATGAAAGTGACCTACAAAATTTGGTCAGTGTTTTTGATAGTGTGTAATAGGAGAAAGCTGAAAGTAAATGTCAACAAAAGTAAAGTGATGGTTTGTGAGCGAAGTAGAAGTGAGGTTGTAGATTTTGTATGCCCATATAGAATGGGAATTGAATGTGAAAAAGAATGCAAAATAATTTTGAATGGTGAAGAAATGGAGGAGGTCAATGAGTTTAAGTACCTTGGATCAGTTTTGTGTAAGCATGGTGGTATGGAGGGAGAGATAAGAGAAAGGGCATTGCAAGGAAGAAGGGTGGTAGGGTCTTTGGGACGAATCATGAATGGCAGAAGTGTGAGCATGGAGGTAAAGAGGGATTTGAGAAATACAATAATAGTACCAACCCTCACATATGCAAGTGAAACGTGGGCCTGGAATGAAAGTCAGAGGTCAAGAGTGCAGGCAGTGAAAATGAGTTATTTGAGGAGTGCTTGTGGTGTGAGTAGAATGGATGGAATGAGTAATGAAAGTGTGTACGAGCATTTTGGAATGTGTCACGGGGGTGAAGGGAAAAAGTATGGAGTGGTGGAAGAAGTGAAGCGACAGACTTTAAAGTGGTTTGGCCACATGAAGCAAATGGAGGAGAGTAAGATGACCAGAAGGATGTATGTGAGTGAGATAGAGGGAGGGAATGCTAGAGGACGACTTCCAGTGAAATGGAGGGATAGGGTGCAAGAGTACGTTAGGGAAAGGGGGGAAAGATCTTTGAGAAACTTTGAGCAGGCAAGGAGGGAGTGTCTGAATAAAGAAAGTTGAAAGCTCTTCTGCCGTGGCCATCCCCTGGTGGGAGCTCTTAGGAGCAGGCATCGATGAAATGATGATGATGATGAAAATGGTGCTCAGAAGGGAAAGACTCCGATGGTTTGGACATGTAAAGAGAACAGGGAAGGATACAGTACTGGGAGTTTTGGAGAGATTGGAGGTAGAAGGAAGGAGACCAGTTGGTAGACCTAGGAGAAAGTGAAGGTGTATACAGGAAGACTTAGCACTGATGGGATTGGATGAGCATCGGGCAGAAAACAGAGTGGAATGGAGGAGAGCCATACAGCGTCCAACTGCTCAGGAAGAGTGAAAACGGACGTTAAACGAAATGATGATGATGATGATATAATTAACCCCTTGGCTGTGGATTTCCTACAAGAAGACATCACCAAGCTACAGGAATGGAGCAAAAAGTGGTTGCTACAATTCAATGAAGAAAAATGTAAAGTCATGCACCTTGGGAGGGGATATCCAGCACACCAATACCACATGGGAAACACTCCACTATCCACCACTGAGGCAGAGAAAGATCTGGGACTATATGTTACCAGGCTACCAGTGAAAGCCAAATCCGTCCCAATCGCAGCGGACGGGTTAATGAGTCTGGTAGTTGTCATGAACTCCTCATTCCAAGAAATAGCAGAGTGGAAATTTCCATTTTCTTACTCTCCAACGGGTCACCTGCACAGCAAGAGCAAGAGTGGGCGGAGCTTATTCAAATAATATTATCACCTATTGTCATAGCTGGGCGTTGTCGCAATAAGTTATCACGATACCTTATCACTGATAACAAAATCAGGTTATCAGCCATCCACTACTTATTTAAATATATATCGGTATCTTCGTTACTTTTGTAACCAAACTAGCGATAATCGCTACTTTTTCCGCCTCTCAGAAAAAAACGTCTCCTCCCTACTGCGCATGCGTGGCCCAGGCGCCCGGTGTTGTATGAAAATACTTCGGGGTATGAAATATCTTCGGTGAAGAGATTTCATACTTAGATCATTAACATTAAAACACTGGGTTATTTTTTATGTTAGACTAAAAAAATCAGAGAGAAAAATCATTTAACTTTGCCCCAAAAATGATTATTCACTGCCTCAAATTTGATATTCCATATTCGTTTGTGAGCATGCCATGGTATTGAAGGCACCCGGTGTTGTGTTATTTGGTGTCCCATCGTCAAAAGCTGGCGCTTTTGTTTACAAACACTGGTCTCTCGTGAACTGCGCATGTTCAGACCAGTAAGCGTTGCCCTGTACAGTCTCACAAAGCTTTTAAACACATTAAGAGTTGCTGGAAGGCTGAATCAGACATACAGTATCACCATCCTCGCTGTTTCGAGAACGACACTTTGTACATATAAAATACAACTCGTACAGAGTGTCGTTCTAGGTAGAAACAGCGGGATGGTGGTAGTGGTACTGTATGTCTGATTCAGCCTTCCAGCAACTCTTAATTATGGTTAAAATGCTTTGTGAGACTGTACAGGTCTACGCTTGCTGGTCTGAGCATGTGCAGTTCACGAGACCAGTGTTTGTAAACAAAAGCGCCAGCTTTGACAGTGGGGACGCCAAATAACACAACACCGGTTCAGGCGTTTCTAGTATTACCATCCATATGTACGTGTCATCGTGTGGTTTTCAGGTTTTGTAAGTTTTCTAAAATACAGATAATGAAAATTTGAATTCATCTATGTTCTTTATTTGAAATATCAATATAGTATCGTTTTCGCTTATCAGACTTATCACTAGCAAGTATCGGAATAGTGGATTTATATCGGGTATCGGTTATCGGTTATCGCCTATATTTGTCTCCAGTTAACATTATCGGTTATCACCGATAAGGTTTTCCATTATCAGTTATCGGTTATTGGGAATAAAGTTTTCTGTTATCGTGCCCAGCTATGCCTATTGCTGCCAATGCTGAAATATTCGTGGGATGCATGACCCACTATTACTTAGTGCATGGTGTTAGGTTATTAATAAATAGTAACCCAAAGCCGTAAAGGTGTTAGATTAAGTGTAATCCAGAGCAAGAGATGTCAGCTGCGGCGAGTGCTGGCATCTTGGCCGCCGGGCAAGCCAGGGCGAGCAGCGGCCGCGATCCAGCCGCACCCTACTTCTCCGAGTGACCCAGCCGTGACCGGGTGTGCTTCCCTCTACCTCCCTCATCCCACGTGTTTTCATCGTAGTGGTCTTCCTGTCCTGCAAGTATCCACACGTCACCACGACTGTGTACTTCAGGCAAGGGAAGCCCTGGGAGGTTACGAGAGGTGTCTTGGCTGTGTGGAGCACCTTGGGAGGTTACGAGAGGCAGCAGGAGGATTTCATCGTGGGCGGTGAGGACCATGTGGTATCAGCGGGCAGCCTCCGGCGCACCCATCTACTGGTAAAGTACATTGTCCTAGTCTAAGGTTTTTTAAGCCAGTTAGCTAGGTAGCTGTGTGCCTGGATTAATTAATTATTCCTCATTTCCAGCAGAGTTTTCCTTGTTGTGTTAAATAAACTTAAGAGTAGGATACAGCTGGTTTTTGCTTATCCTATGAGAGTGTGATCGGTCGAAATAAGGACAAGAAGGGGCTGTGAGTCTGGGAACTCAATTTTCAGATATTTTATTTTCTATTTTTTATTGCTGCGAATCTTCGAGATCTTCAGAAGTCCAGACCTTTTCAAGAACCCCACAGTAGAGAAGCGCAGATGATGAAAAATTATGAAGGGAAAGTTTACAAATGGAGATGAATATAAATACAAAAAGATGAAGCTTACGTTCAATGATCGAGGCTCTACAAACAAATAATGAATATCTATCTATCTATCTATCTATCTATATCTCCGACGCCTTGCTCCCTCTCAGGAACTTCCCTCCACGGGGTGGCCATGGCAGAAGTGTCTCCATCTCTCCCTGTTCTGGCACTCCCTCTCAGCACACTCAATCCTGCTACTTCCAACTCTAGCTCTCCAATACTCACTCACCCTATTGATCCACTTCACAGGTGGTCTTCCCCTCCTTCAGTCCTTCCCTCATACACTCATACAAATAATGAATATATGAAAACTTAGCAAAACTGATACAAATAAATCACTCACTCAGAAAAGGAATAAAAATATGTATAAAATTAAATTAGGCAATCACACTCAAAGAGGTTCTAATGTTGTGCTGTCAGTGAAAGATTTTTAACACATGGATTGTAGACAAGGACGTTGATCAAGTCTCCGGAAGGAAAACTGAGAAGTACCCAAAGAGGAATGGAGATCAATGCTGGGAACCACTGTTATGGGTAAGAAAACTGCATGACATATAGGAGAAGAAATTAGAGTAAAGACATAACAAAGGCCATCAAGACCAGGAAATAGCAATTGTCAGAACATATGCGCAGGAGAGAAGACGAGAGACTGCTAAAATGTGAGAGACTGATAAAAAATTGATATAGAAAGGCAGTAAAAAAGGCTATCAATAAGATGGTGTGATGGAATTAAGTACAAAGAAATGGTAAACAATTAACAGATGAGAAATAAGATTGAAATGAGAAAAGAATGGGAGGAATCAAGAGACAGGAAGGATGCTGATCAGAAATTTGAGAAAGAATATTGGATGAAAGCAAAAGAAGGGACTGACTATCAAGATGCCTCAGAAATGTAAATTACATCTTTTGGGGCACATCCTCCTCAGCTTATTTTGTGACAGGAGCGTATGGCAGGAATTTTTGTTCTATATGAGGCCGCCCGAGTCAGAGGGAGCTTAATTAAGGACATAACTGCTAAATGCCAGAAACTGCAATAAAAGTTTGAAGCGATACAAAAAATATTCAGTATGAAAATTAGTCGTTACGGTAAACCCTCGCTTATATGGACCTCGACATAACGAATTTCAGCTTTAACCCGCTTTGTTTTACTTCTTCTTATGTTCTCCTTGGTACCTCCTCACACTTAAATACTTCACTACACACACTTAGTTATTTCACTGCACACACTTAACCTGGTAGCAGCGACGGGCCAAATTTGTGGCTTTACCGTGTAGCAGCGACGGCCAAATTTGTGCCATGATTTAAACCCCCCAAAATAGATGATACATAAACTGATCACAAATGCTTTGATATACATTATGAAATGGTTTGTGTGAGTGATGATTTTTTTCATTTTTCTCGCTTAGAGGGACCATTAAGAATCATGATCCCCGCTGCTACTGGGTTAACAAACTTTTTGGACCAGTGCAGTATATGCGGGATTTGCTGAACAAGTTCGGTAAGTGCAGGGTTCAGTTCAGTTCGATGGTAGGCCAGCCAAACATGTACAGTCATACCTCGGTTTACGAGTTTAATTCATTCCGGAATTTCACTCGCAAACCAAAAAAAACGTAAACCAAAATTATAAGTGAGTGTGGTGCTGAAAACACAAAGATCGCACATTAGAGCACAAATGTAAGCAGGCAGCAGCATGCAAGTGAGTGTACAACGCGGACTGACACCCCATTCCCATTGTTTTCCGCTCTGAGTACTCTTGTCTTGCACCGAACAAAGGGAACTCACACTCGTGTCTTCGACTTGTAAAAACAGAATGCTCATACACCAAGTCACCACTCATAAACCAAGGCATTTTTAGCGATTTGTTTTGCTCGTAAATCAAATCACTTGTAAACCGAGATATTACTGTACGTGCATGTTGATTGGCAGTGGTTTAAACAAAGGTGAGTGGGTAGTAAGGGGCTAGTGTCTGCCCAACTGTAATCACTTCCAATCTCGCCCTTCCGTGCCTCACCTCTCATCTAGTACACTTAATATAATTAGAAATGATCGGACATGCCAAACATTTCACCTCATGTAAGGACAAGGTTCGTTATATGCAAAAAGTTTGGATCACTCGGATATAACGAATGATCGCATATAACGTCACCTCTGTCTCCAAAATTGGTTCGTTAAATCGAGGGTTTACCAATGTGTATTATAAAATATTATTTGATTTTTTTTTCAATTATAGTCTGGCTATTTATTTTCTAATTTCACCAAAAGACATGTCTTATACAAGTAAAAGATTTGTACCTTATAAAGTCTGAAAATATTTAACAATACCTCAAAATTATTAGTATTAATACAATAGGATAGTGTTGCTGTGCTATAAGACAAAATTTGGCAAGCTTTGGGTTGAGCCAAAAGGATCTATAGTGTTTCATCACATGACTGAGAGTCTGTAGAATGTGTCAGCACGGGTAACTCATTATGTTTGGTGCCTTAGCTCCCTTTGGTTCAGGGGCCTCATACCTTCTGCTTCCCTCATCATAAACAAGTAAATAAATAAAAAATTGAATTTAGACTTACGCCAAATAAAAGGTGTCCCATTTTCCAGCCGTGGATCCGTGCGTGCGCTGACTGCAGCACTTCCTCCACCCGTCAGGCATGTTGACAGACACAGTTCTGGGAGCTGGAAAGAATAAAAAGCAGGTATTTTTACCATTTCTGTCCAGTATGAAAACAGGCATATTTCGGCTTGAAGCTGGTCATGTGGACACCACTTAACAATACAGGCAGCCCTTCCTTAACACAAGGGTTCTGTTCCTGAAGAAGACAATATCAGTGAATTTTGTGAAATTTAACATTCTTAACATCAATATAAATCATAATTCAAGGGGTTTGGATAATGTTACTAAAACCAAAACATGTAGCATTGAAAAAATCCATTGCATCATTCCATGCACAGCTGCTGGCATGCCCACTACACGTCTTCACACAAAACAAAATGCCTGCTATGCAAGGACCTGAAAATATAACTCACAAACTCAAAGTGCACGAGTTAAACCTGTACTGCATGAGGTGGAGGCAAGGAATGGCCCAAATCTGTTTTGCAGGGTGACTGCGCGACACCTGCCCCGCACCATGCATCCATCACATCTTTGAAACAGCCACTTGATCAAGAACCAATTGCAATAATAAAACAGTTTTAACAGCAGCAGGTGAACAACTACCTATGCAGTGAGACTAACACCATACTGGAACTTCAGGACATGGAAGAAGAGACGGACAACAACACGGACCCTGATTTAGTAACCTGACCCACATCCTCATTGCCTCTACCAAGAGTTAAACCCTAATCCGCCTCTGCCATCATGTCTGTTGTTGCTTTTTGGAAGCATTTTTCAATGAAGGATTAAGTCAACTTCCTCCTCAGGGCTTAAGCCAGGACCAATTCTGCTACAGTAAACTAGGCCTGGCAGCTGTTTGTACCTCACTTGTGCACCAGACAGGCTGACATCTATTCCCTCATGGACACCAAGGCAGTCACACTGTCAGCTGCAAAAGCTGTGCCCAAGTTCCAGCATTTAACATTAGCTGAGATCCAGGAGTCACACACAGCTAGAGAAGGCAGACACTGGTCTAGAAGCAAGGCCACAGCCACGGCCTGCTGAGAAGGAGGGTGGAGAGCTGGCAATGAGGCAGCTCAGCAGTTAACCCCCTCAAGCAGGAAGTCAGAAAATAAATGCTTCAAGCAACAGATGGGAGAAGTGATTCTGTCCCTTGAAAATGTGTTATGCTACTACAGTGAGAAACACAAAGACGAAGTCAACAAGAGGAGGCAATCACTAATCACACACTTGATGAGACCTTCACCATCAGCTGATACTGTTTCACCAACATCAGCCACACCATGATATCTGCTCCACCTGCTCCACCAACATCCGCCAGTCTGACTCCAGAGTTAGATGATGCATGCATGCAGATGATGCAGTGATACTCTCCTACTCCCCCCTACCAGAGACTAGTCAGAGAACACGTAATGAAAAATCCACTCTATGCCCCAACACACCACAGAGCCCTACGAGGGGAGGCTGATCATTGAGCCGATAAGCCCAACACCCCCAGGGGTACCAGGAGAGTGTATTGAGCAACCACCTGACTCAGTGGTGGCTGCTTGACTCATGGTTATGCAGACTAGCCAACTGACCTCTCTAAGCCAGGAGAGGAACTCTCAGTCTGGCTGGATTAAGAGACCAATGGTGTGCTGCCAGCCACGGCACACCACTGTGGCATCACTCAGTCCTCAGGACTCCTGCCTCACAGCCTTACAGGGACGCTTTAATGAAAATATAATGAAAAATAAGCAGATTCAAATTCCCCCCATCCCAATGGTCATCAGCATTCATTTACCAGCACACTAGGCTATGTCAGCTGCCTTCGTGGAGAAGTCCATGCTGCAGACATGGCAACCAAACCTGTGGAAGCACTGAAAAAGGCACCTCTGTTTGAGAGCCCAAACTGATGCAATGTAAGCACGCCCTATTCCAGTAAATTACTGAAATATGCTAAGCACAGCAATCCATACACGTGTACTAAAACTTTTATGATTAAACTTACATTGACTTGGAACTGGGCTATTAGAGGCCTCGGAAGATGTTGCCTCTGCCTGGCGTGCTGCTAGCTCCTCCTGAGGTGTGCTGGATGACTCACGAACTTTCTTCTTAGAAAGTGAAGACTTCCTGCTCAGGCCTAACCTGACTTGCTGCTGCTGTCGTGGTGATGGCACTGAGACCCTCGTCCCTGTCTGAGATTCAGGGAAAAAGATTATTTTCATCATTCTTGATATGTTGTATATATTAATTAAAGATAAAATCACTATTTTAATCAGATCATACTACACTAAACATCTTCATGGTACAGTGGTTAGCATCTTTTTTTTTTAACATTTTGGCCTATGGCACAGGTAGATTTTCTTGGTGGGGCCTGGTGGTCAGCCCCAGCCCTTTGCGGCACGGGCAAGTGTTTAACCCCTTCAACACGAGGACGCGTATACTGTATCCTTGCATGCCCCATACCATATCCGAGGACGCGCATACTGCGTCCTGGCTCGCTTTAGCCAATATGAATTATTTTATCTATATTTATGCTTACATCTCAAAATTATCAATTAATTTATGTTTCTTTATGTGCACTATTTAATTCTGCATGTTTTCATATATAATACATAATGATTATGTTGAGTTCATGGCTGAAAACTTGTTATATTCAAGAGCGACATTTGAAATTTGGCGCGTGCGGCGATCCCGGATACGACGCGGGGCACTGTTTTGGCTAGGATGTAGTGAAGGGGTTAAAGTGGCACAATCTGTCTTGGCTCATGCTGCCCCCCTGAAGTTTATCTTTGAACCTCTTTTCAAGAGTCTTCTGGGCAGCATGTGGGTAATCTTAGGCCACTCAGCGGTGACTGAAAAATTGCCAGTTTGTTTGTCGCGGTGGGCAGTATGCAAACCTGCTTCTTCTTGAACACCACACCAGCACGCTGACCTGGGTTTGAATCTCGGCCTGGGCAATGGGCAAACAGCCCACCCAGCTGTTCATCTCCCTTTTGAGCAGATCAATTAAATGGGTGCCCAGGGAAACCAGGGGAGGGTAAACTGTGGCAACCCACAAGTTGCACTTGCCCTGTGTCCCAGGGTGATGGGTTCTGAGCCAACACAGGTTTAAGGGCCAGTGTGGTGAAGATGAGCATTGAGGCGAAGGGCAGCTCAGCGTTAAATCCAAAATCGGTTAAAAGCACGTCCATTAAACTGACGGTTTACTGTATTATTATTATCATTATTATTATTATTATTATTATATAAAACCACTTGAGTTTCCAGACGGGGTGGAAGTCACACATGCCAACCCCACAAAACACCAAGAGGCCCTGCATGTAGAGGAGCAGCAGTGGCCTAAGAAATGTCATGGATGGGAAACAAAAATAAAGGACTACAATTCACAGTAGAAATAAAAACTGGGCTAAAATAAAAACAAAAGTTTGAAAGAACTTAAAATTAGATAAATAAAATGACTGCCTGCTCCAGGTCATTCCATGGTGAGGGTTAGGCGACACTCGGCAATCCCTAGCCACCCTACTATGGGCCCTAGTGACAGGCAGATAAGCATCAAATTATGTATAAAAACAACACATAATGACTGAAACAAAACACTTAGATTAAGATTAAGAAATATCCACATGTTTAGGTCAAACAACTGAAGCAAACCCAGAAAATGAAAAGAAAGGTCTGAAAGAGAATATGAATGGGAATGGAATGCTGTTGGTGAACACTACTGTCACAATCAGTGCATCCTCCCCGTCCAAACACATGGTTCAGAAGCTTGCTGCCTCACTGAATATTTAGGGAAAGTTAACCCCTCTGCTGCAATTAGCACGGATTTGGCTTTCTCTGGTAGCCTGGTAACATATACTCCCAGGTCTTTCTCTGCTTCTGTGGTGGATAGTGGAGTATTTCCCATGTGGTATTGGCATGCTGGATTTCCCCTCCCAAGGTGCATGACTTTCCATTTTACTTCATTGAATTGTAGCAGCCACTTTTTGTTTCATTCCTGTAGCTTGGTGATGTCTTCTTGTAGGAAATCCACAACCAAGTGGTTAAAGAAGTGGACAAAAAGGAATGGAGAGAAAAATACTGGAAATAAGATAACATGGACAGACAAAACTTGAGCATCATGGATTAGAGAACAGGTAAAGGCTGAAGACATTCTAAAGACTATTAATCCCTTGACTGTGGATTTCCTACAAGAAGACATCACCAAGCTACTGCAATGGAGCAAAAAGTGGCTGCTACAGTTCAATGAAGAAAAATGTAAAGTCATGCACCTTGTGAGGGGAAACACAGTATGCCAATACATGGGAAACACTCCACTAACAACCACAGAGGCAGAGAGGGACATGGGAGTATATGCTACCAGGCTACCAGTGAAAGCCAAATCTGTACCAATTGCATTGGATGAGTTAAGAATAAGGAATGGGCTTGGGCAGGTCATATCATTCATGGAACTGATAACAGACAGACAGAAAGAGTAGCAACTCAGACATTAACCCTTTCATTGCTAAGCGCTCGCAACGAGACTATCCCCTCAGGCGCGCTCGGGCACCCCAGCGGGGGAAGGGGATCTCTTTTAACCGCTATATCTCAAAAACTATTCATCACAGTTCCAAAACAAAAACACCATTGGAAAGAGGAGGCCAAGATCTATAAGATTCGGTTATGTAAGCCTCTCCTGCGAATGTACAGGCACATTCAGGGGGTGTTTTTTGCTGTGAGTGCAACTGGCGCTCGCAGCGAGCTTTTAGCACCACCAGCAAGTGACGCTAGTGCTCGCTCTTTTAACCACTGTATTTCAAAAACTATTCATCACAGCTAAAAACAAAAACACCATTGGAAAGAGGAGGCCAAGATCTATGTGATTTAGTAATGTAAGCCTCTCCTGTGAAAGTACAGGCACGTTCAGGGGGTGTTGCCTGTGAAGACGTACATTTATACGTGCGTGACGGTCAGCTGTAAGGCAACTACTGTAGATCTCTTGATGATGGGGTGCTGGCAGGGCAGCATTGCTAACTGCAAAATTTACAACTATTTGGTCAAAATATCAGTCATGTGATAGGTGAAGCTATGCAAAAATGTCGCTATATTGGTCAACAATTAACATCCATCAGTTTTTTTTTTTTTTTTTTTTTTTTTTTTTTTTACGTTGATTGCCTATTGCGCCGGTAGGCATCTTCCCGGTGGGGCCTGATGGTCGGCCCAAGGCTTCTTCCAGGTGGGGCCTGATGGTCGGCCCAGCCCGTTCTGGCGCAGGCGAGTGTTTATAGTGGCGCCATCCGTAGATTTTCCGTGCTCGGCTGAAATGATTTTCCACCAAATTTAGTGAAGAACCCACTCAATTGGCAATCCTGTGTTGTGAGAATTAGTGTTGGAATGCTCTCATACGCAGGAGATTTGAGTTAGGCTGGAGGTCGCAGTGAGCGTTTAGCGCCACCAGCAAATACGCCTAATGCCCGCTGCAAGCGTTTAGCAATGAAAGCGTTAAGGGCAGTCATAGCAGGCAGAGGGCCAGGTGGAGAGATGAAATTAGAGCATTTGCTGGAACAGGATGGAGTATGTTGGGAAAGGCCTTTGTCCTGCAGTAGACTGATAATGGCTAAAAACAATGACGATGATGATGGTGATGATGATGATGAAAATTTTTTATGTATCCTCTTATGTATCTTGTGTGTCTTTTGACCATTCTTTATTTTTATCTTTTTTAGGTGCAGCAATTTGTGGGATTTTTTTTTCTACACTTTTCTTTTGTTGTTGTCTTTGAGCTGCTTCCTTTCCTGTAAAAAAAAGAGGAAGAAAAAAAAGTTATCTACTCTTACCTCACTCTTGCGTCTTTTCTTCAGCGACTGGAAAAGTTCTTCGACAGCAGCCTTCCTCTTAGAGTTCCTTTTTCTTTCTATGATTTCAACGTCAAAAATGTTCTTCCTCACGGGTGATATAGTCTCAACCTCCATGAGTTCTTCAGCTGAAATTGAGAAAGTGATGGAATGGGTGAACTGTGCTTCACTGAGGCTACTTGACCAGGCGATGAGTACACAGAATGATGATTGTGTAAACAGGGATCAGGAGTCAATTAAAGAGCAGGAAATAGCAGAATAACTGGCAAGGTGGACTGACATGATGAAAAAAGCACACAAAACAGCTAGGATAAGGTACCAAGTGTTGCCAGAAGGGAGGGTCTGGACTAGGAATTTGAACACTTCTAACAAGGAACAAGGAATCATAGTTATGGATAGACAGAAAAAAAAATTCTAATGCTTTGAAAATCTTTGACCCCTTCACCTCAGGGTTATGTTATATGCGCAGAGCTACGCCCAAAATGCCCATAGATGAGATACTCAAATGTGAGAGAGCAAGAGAGAGAAAGAGAGACAGAGAGAGTGACAGAGAGACAGAGACACAGAGTTATATTACAAACCACAGAAAACACCTACAACCCTGCCTTCTTCTAGGGTAGACAAATTATGACATGAAACATAGAAACATCACCATATGATATAAAGATACATCACAGGATCGAAGAAGTTAAGGCTTAGGGGCGTATTACTAAACATTTCGTCACCAAAGTTCACATATTTGACAAGGCTTTCGTAGGAGTTTTGGGCATTTCCATAAGTACACCAGGTATTCGTTATATGCGAGGGTTACGTTCTGCAATAATCTTGCATAATATGAATTCCCATATATCGAACCGGTCATCCCATTTATTATAGGGGGTTATGTTCCACGACCTGTTTTCGAACCCTCTACCTATTTATTCCAGCACCGTTTCATAATAATAAAGCACTAAAGATTGCTTCCGGGGAGACACACCAAAATTCTATGATTTAAACTGATAATTAGCTACCTGAGGATTAATGTTAGGATCAGAAGGAGGAAAAGGTTAATTATAGGCGAGGAAAGTGCGGGGAAACATTTGCATCCGCCGCCCTCAAGTGTGAGTCGGCCACCATCCCTCACCAATCAGTCGCACCAGCTTGCATAATAGCGAATTTTTCTTGCATAAAATGAATACTTGGCACATTTAGGTTAGTCGCATATGAGCGAACTCGCATATATCGAATACCCGGTGTAGTTTTATGACCCGGGTGATAATTTGACCCTTCTTCTGCATCATGAGCCAAAAGAAACACTCATTAGAACCCGATTGATCCCCTCTTTGACCTTTAGAAATAGTTGATGTAAGAAGCAAAAGAGTCTCATAATACTGGCCTTAGTCCTAATAATAATATGAATGAGACAACGATGAAAGCAGGACGCACCTCGGCCAGGCAATAAGGGGGACTGTTCTGGCTCGGGGCTGGAGGAGCGGGAGTCTGTCGAGCTGGCACTGGTGGCTCCCGGGGACATCAGTAAACTGTCCTCGTCATCTGTTCCCGGCTGTCTGGAACTGCTGCCTCTCTGCTCCTCTCCTTCACTCTGCTATAACAAAAAATTACCATTTTTTTTTTTTTCTACAGTAAACAAAAAAAGCCCGCAAATCACTGCTCCTATAAAAGAGTAAAGAGTGGTCGAAAGAGAGGTCAATTTTGAGAGGAGAGGTGTCCTGATACTCCTCTTGAAAGAGATCAAGTCGTAGGCAGGAGGAAAAACAGATGAAGGACGATTGTTCCAGAGTTTACCAGCATGAGGGATGAAAGAGTGAAGATGCTGGTTAACTGTTGCATAAGGGATTTGGACAGTATAAGGATAAGCGAGTATCTCTGTAGTGTCGTGATGTATCTTTTGAAATGGTTTTCACAAACCTCAAAAGAATCAAGGTTCAGCAGAATAGTTTGGAACAGAATACACTTACTTCTTCACTGGAGAGCAAGCACAGCCCTCCCATTCTTCTAAATAAACCCTAACTCGGACATTGTTAGGAGACATTCTTAGAAGCAGTGAGTAGCGGGCTTTTTTTTTTAACATTTGTTACCTTTTTTATGCCCTTCAACTGACTTCTTTGCTGTAAAAAAAAAAAAAAATGTGATAACATGACCACATTTTTTTTTTCTTTTTTCACAGTAAAGGAAACAGCTCAAGGGCAAAAAAAGGAGACAATAATGAAAACAAAGGCCTGCAAATCACTGCACCTATAAAAAGAGTTGAGAGGAGTGGCCAAAAAAGAGGTCAATTTCGGGGCCTTCCTGTTGACCCTCCTACATTAACCTGGATCCTAAATGCTTGCCTTGCTTTGCTTGCCAACTTATTCTTCTCTCTATCTTTTCAGACGACCAAACTTGTGTTACAAAATGGCAACCTCTACATCGCCACAGCTTACTATGTTGTATTTTATCGGCAGGTGAAACTCTGTGGTTCTACATGACTTGACTCAGGTCAGGTCATGTCCAGACTTGTCACACACACACACACACACACACACACACACACACACACACACACACACACACAGAAGGGGAATGAGAATGGTGTGGGGAGGGAGGAGCAAAAAGGAGTCAGATCAGAGCTTAGGTCAGGATATGACCTGACTCAGGTCAAGACATGACCTGACTCTCCCTTCTGCCCCTCCCTCCCCCCACCCTTCTCATTTCCCTTTCTGTGTGGCAAATTAACACTTTTAATGCTGTGTATTCCCACAGCGCGCATGAGTGGTGGACAGCAGAATGACTAATTTCAGCGGGGAGATATTTCTCGCAACACCGGCCAGTGTAGTGGACCTTCTTCTTCTTCTTTTGACCTGTAACGCTTTGTATCGCTTCTTAGGTCCTCCTTCTCCACACTTTTATACTTCACAACATGCACTTAGGGCCACTTTCAGTCATAGCGGCGATTGCCGCTATAGTATTTCCATGTGAAACTGGCCGATGGGGTAGTGGCGGCTGCGGAATTAGCCGCCACTACCCCATCGGCCAGTTTCATTTGAAATACTAAGCAGCGATCGCCGCCATTGGTAACGATCAAAACAAACAACATGACTGTGAAAGCGGCCCTTAGTTACTTAACAGTGCACACTTATACACTTCACCCTGAACTTAGGTGTTTTTCTGTCCTTTTCTTTCCCTGAATTTGCTTTTCTATGCCCTTTGCTATTTTTTCACTATTACTTTTCACCGTCGCTGCCATGCATTACAGGTCAAAAGAAGAAGAAGAAGAAGAAAAGGAAAACAACACCGAGAGTTCTACAATTTTCATAGACTTGAGAAAAAGGTTTTTTGACTGTGGTTCCTCAGCACGGGGTGTTCTCTTATCTTGTTAATCAAGTAGTAAGCAAAGCAGCTCCAGTCCATTTTACGAGTCTCTTGGTGGGCCATCCTCCACTGCTCCTCACTTCTCAGAACCTGCCGTCGTCTGTTTGTTTACATGCAGCCGTTCGGTACCCAGGTACCCACGCTCGTACTCACAACCGTTTTCCATTCATAAGGACAACCAACAACTCGCTCCCGGTTGGGTATATGGGCAACCGCAGTTGTCCATAGCCCCAATGGTTGGACACCACCTTTTAAGGCAGCATGCATGACGCCGACAGTAGGTAGACGTGACCCGAACATGTCAAAGCAACGCGAAACTCATAGCGGTAATGCGCGAAAGTCGTGATGATAAGAATTTAGGACAAAGCGCTAAACTCGAGGATCGCGAAACTCAGATAGCACAAAACTCAAGAGGGTACTGTAGGCTCGTGCTGTCCCGTCAGTAGGTCGTAAAGTCAGTGTGATTGGGCCTTAAGGGAAATCAAGAACAAGCTCCAGGGGGGAGCATGAGCCAAGAATAGATGGCACCACTAAAAACACTTGCCTGCACCATGAAGGGCTCGGGACGACCACCAGGCCCCTCAAGAAAGCCTACCAGCTCTTCAGGCCAGGAAAAAAAAAAAAAAAAAAAAGCTGGACACATTTCTATGCGGCTTTACCAGTGAGAGATGAACGAGTAAAGATACTGGTTAACTCTTTCATAAATTGGACATCACAGGGATGGGCTTGGGTGGAAAACCATCATTCATTCTGTCCACACTCTCAGATGAGAAGTGTAAGCTATTTGAAGGGTAGGCCTCTTCTTAATTCCACACCTAAATATCATTTCATCAAAAGAAGAAGCATCATTCACAAGATACACTTAATTTTTAGGCACATATCAGCAAGCGACTGTAGTGAAACTAGATTGGCGAGTCCATTTTGGCGTTGGCTCCTGCGCGTCCTTTCCTCCCCCCTGCTCTGCCACACAGTCCCAACACCTATCTCTTCTTCTCATAGGTTAGCTATAGGTAACATATGAGAGAAAAAAAATAGGTGTTAGGACTGAGTGGCAGAGCAGAGGGGAGGAAAGGACCCGCAGAAACCAGCGCCAAAACGGATTCATCAATCTGGTTTCACTATAGTAAAGATATCGGTGCATTGCCAGTGAAATAACCCACACAAAAGTACAGTTCTGATGAGGAAGGATAACCCAGTGAGTAATACGTGCCCCACAAGCCACCCATTCTTATGCTCTGCCCTGCTCTCCCTGCTCCCTGATATACATTATGAAAACAACATACCTTTGTGTCCACTTTAGCTAACGCAGCTGAACGAAGGACTTTTGCGACACCATCAAAGAACAGAACTTCATACTGATCTGAAAACAAAACTGGGCATAAATAATATAAATCCACATACATTTGAATGGGTTCATTAGAAATCATGTTCAGTTGATGTGAGTGTGAGACTTCCTTCGCTCTGCTCCTTGATGCAGGCTCCCACTCACCATCAGCCAGTTCCTTGGTAACTCTGGCCAGGTAGCGCTTGCCGTCAGCAGACCAACGTGCGAGTACTCGCTCACCCACACAGAACGCACCGCTCCTCCTCTCCCTCCTGAAACAAAGGAGAAGCATTGCTGCCTCATATATTCACAAGGATATAAGAAGACTATAACAGTGCAAGGCCAGACAGCCTACAATAGGCAGCTCTGGAGAATGAGATGTTTACCAGCTCCCCTCCCCATCTATGAAGCTATTTTACCTTCATTTAAAATTTTCAACTGGGTTTGTATAAACTACATTACACACACTGATTTGTTCTACTTAATCACTACCCTAATATTTCAAAACTTGAATTTATCCAGTTTAAACCAATTGCAGCATCCTAACATCTGTTTTGAATATAAGTACATTAAACCTTTCTTATTAATCCCCTTAACCCTAGATTACTATCGTTGTCCGGAATCCCGGCATGGAGGGTTAATTTGCGTCGCGGAAGGAAATCTGTTAGACGTATTGTGCTGTACGGCCATGACATTTCAGTTAGCATTCTGCCCTTGGTGCATGAGGTACGTTTGTGTTTTTCCCTTACTTAATTCCTGAATTGTTTCCAACTGTCCGGAATTCTGGACACGATAGAAATTATAACATGTCAAGTATAATGCAGGCAATAGGGCTTCCGAGGCTGGAATATTTCGGGGGACGTGTGAGCTCTACGTGTGGCACAACTCAAGACAATCAGCCAACATTGCCTGGCAGTGGTGCCTTCATTAGAGAAAGGCAGCGTTTTTTTAAAGTTTCACACATTTTTTTTGTGGGGGTTAATGCTATTTTTGGGTAATATGTTAAGTTTATAGGTCATAGAATTAAGAATGTATTCTAGTTTAAGTAAAAATTTTGTAATTAAATTTTGTACCATTCCTATATGTGTTTTCCAGCCCGCAAAATTTGTCTGGAATTCCGGACATCGATAGTAACCACGTTAGTCCGACGATAGTATTCTATGGTTAAGGGAGGCAACAGTAAAAAATTTAAATTTTTGACTCAGACATCGAAATTTGGCCCAGTTTTCTGTGAAAACAGTGCGGTGATATCTGAATTCCTTCTATCATTAATTTGGCTTTGTTAACATTCAGTTAAAGAGCCCCGCCACACACCACGTAACATTTTTTGTTGCTGTTCACGACTGAAAGATATTGAAGCATTTTTTTCATGCTTTTGTTATGTTTTGTTACTATTTTATAATATGGACCATCATATGTCAACAATAATCTTTATGACAAAATCAGCTTCATGATAAAATCAGCTTCATGATTTGTGTCCTATGGACATCAACGCTTGGTATTTTCATCAAAGGGCTCTTGTTCAGGGTGGGACACCACACAGCCACTCTGTACAGCCACCCTGCCTGAGTAATGCACCCTCTGGTGAGCAGGAAGACATCAAGAGGATTTATGTAGATCTCACCAGACAGAGCTGCTTGAGAGATGCCTAAAGTGTAGAGCCCAGAATCTCAATGAAAGTAAACATGCCAAATTGTGGGCTAAATGCAGCAAGCAAGCAAGCAATGCACAATGGACCCAACAGAGTCAGATTTGCAGCTGCTGTGACAACTATGGGCCACAATGTTGGTTACTTGAACACCTGCCTTCTCATTCATCTTGGGCTTGGTGCCTCTCAACACACTGGTGCAGGACTAGAGAGTCAAGAGTCAAAAATTATTACTTGGCATATATTCCTGCCTTATGACTGCATCCTACTGGGTGGTATGATGTCACCACACAATGCCGCATGCCACAGTATGTGTACCCAAACCGACTTTCCTAAAATTTCCTCCTCCTTATCATATCAACGCCAAACACTGGAGCCACGAAGAATTTTTGTCATATTTTGTGTTTGGTTGTGGAGCTTACAAACTTGTTGTACTGGACTGTAATTATTACAGCCCTTAGTAAGAAAAGGGTTGAGAACCACAATGATAAAGAAGAGGCTGAGGAAAACAAGGAAAAAACTTATAAAATGTTGCTCTAAACTAATTTGTGATCTTGCTAGGACCAACATATTCAATATACTCAGCTGACAAAGACCATCCAAATGCTAACCTTTGAGAACTACGAGAGAGGCTTCTGATTCTCGTGGAATCCATTTTCAGCCACTCGTCAAACCTGTTGGACCAGCGCTCATAGTGAACCAGGATATCTAATTCACCCCAGTCCACCTCCACAATCTTGCACAGGTACCTAAAAGTATTTAAAATATATCAGAACATAATTCCTCATTTCAAGTAGAGGCAAAGAAAAAAATAAATGATCATAGAATGGCAGTTTCACAGTGACAGGAAGGAATGAATGATTGTACTGGTTAACTTTTGCATTACAAATTGAGCACAAAGTGTGGGGTGGGGGACCACAGGCATGCAGTTAGCAAGTTGCAAGCTCAAAAGCATCTCACATGAAAACAGTGATAAGACAGCGAGGGAGGCAACACTGTGCCAGGCTTCAAGAGGCTGAAACAGTCAGCCCATGGATGTACATGTATACTTATAGTCAAACCATTTCAAATAGTCCGTTGAGGAGTTGGCTTCCACAGGTCCTTTCCTCCCCTCTGCTCTGCCACACAGTCCCAAAACCAATCTCTTCCTCTCATAATGTCAGCTATAGGTAACATGTGAGAGGAAGAGAAAGGCGTTGGGACTGTGTGGGAGAGCAGAGTGGAGGAAAGGACCCACGGAAGCCAACTCCTCAACGGAATAAATGATGAAATGATGAAATGGTTTAACTTTTAGGTGATATCATGAATGAAAAATGTTACAACACACTGAGATAAGACTGAAAGATGAATCAGTAGAATGTTCTTTTGTCTCAGGGAATTCTATCATGAAGCCTCTTATGCTCTTTCGGCCACCTCTTCGGATTCTTTACAGGAGCAGCGAGTAGCGGCCTTTTTTTATTGTTTCCTTTTTTTTGTGCCCTTGTGCTGTCTCCTTTGTTGTAAAAAAAAAAAAAAAAAAAAAATGAGGTCTGCTTCTGCTGCACTCTCAAATGAGCTGAAGGGAGAATTAGCAGTGTCTGAAAAGGTTACATAATGGGTCACATTTTAAAACATCTCGTCGCCCAAGTTCACATATTTGACTAGGCTTTCGTATGAGTTTAGGGGATTTCCAGGAGTAGTTTTATGACCCTGGTGGTAGTCTGACCCTTCCTCAGTAGCATGGGCATAGAAAAACACTCATTAAAACCCGACTGATCCCTTCTTTGACCTTTAGAAATAGTTGATGTGAGAAGCGAAAGTGTCTTATAATACCAATCTATGTGAAGAGTAAAAACAAACATGAGATTTCCGCCCACTGCTCCTCATGATGTGCTGTGAGGAGTGGTGCGGAAAGTATTTTCAAGGATGATGTGAATGAAAGAGGATGTAAAGATTTCATATCAACTATGTAAATATTCATCAAATTTTCAAACTGTAAATATGTAGTAGGACTCCTGAGACTAAGGGACCAAGAGATAGGTTTAAGATGAACAACAGACACAAAGATGAAAAAAAAAATGCCAGACATACTCGTGGAATGGTAAAAAAATTTCAACAATTATTTAACGCAAAGTTAGAGGCTTATATCAGCAGGGATACTACTTTACTAAGGGTTTACTACTACTACTACTACTACTACTACTACTACTACTGTTCTGGGTGTTAAGTATATTCCTAAATAGAAAGTATCATAAACTTCAAGCAGCTGATATTAACAGCTCTACTTTCACATGAGTTTATAAAGTACAGGCTACAGGCTAAAGAACATTCAGTTAAAGGGGTGCCACAGGAAGTTATTTCAAGGGAAGAATACAAACTCACCAATTGTTATCTCTGGACTCAAGCACCTCAAGTCTCGCTCCGGGAACAAAATCAATGCCGGGTTTGTAGACGTGAAGCTGGCGAGCCATGGCACTGGCCTGCAGGATGTCCGCTTTGCTCACGACTGTCTCCGATTTATTGCCAACCTGCAACCCAGAGAGGACCAACTAAAGTCATCACAAAGATATGAAGGAAATGCTAAATAGTAACCCTCAGACAGCAGTGGAACTCTACATAGACGGTCCAAAATTCAGTCAATCAGTTTTGTATGGCAGAAACATAACAACATTTCCAGACTGCGGTAGAATCTATGCATAGACAATAGTTAAAACATCTCTCATGCAGCGTAACTATATTTATGCTACGGTCCTAAGGTCGGCAGTGACTATGGGCCAGTTTTACAGTCCAATACAGGAAGTTTGTGAGCTCCCCAACCAGACACAAAATACAACAAAAATCCCTTGTTTGCCATTCATATAGAAAGGAGGAAATTTTATGAAACCACACATCAGGAAATCTCTTTATTAGTACCTGGTATTGAGTGGAAATAACGGATCATTGAGGAGAATACAGCTTGGTTAGGGCGCTTATGGATCATTGAGGAGAATACAGCTTGGTTAGGGCGCTTATGGATCATTGAGGAGAATACAGCTTGGTTAGGGCGCTTATGGATCATTGAGGAGAATACAGCATGGTTAGGGCACTTATGGATCATTGAGGAGAATACAGCATGGTTAGGGCACTTATGGATCATTGAGGAGAATACAGCATGGTTAGGGCACTTATGGATCATTGAGGAGAATACTGCTTGGTTAGGGCGCTTATGGATCATTGAGGAGAATACAGCTTGGTTAGGGCGCTTATGGATCATTGAGGAGAATACAGCTTGGTTAGGGCGCTTATGGATCATTGAGGAGAATACAGCTTGGTTAGGGCTTATGGATCATTGAGGAGAATACAGCTTGGTTAGGGCGCTTATGGATCATTGAGGAGAATACAGCATGGTTAGGCGCTTATGGATCATTGAGGAGAATACAGCTTGGTTAGGGCTTATGGATCATTGAGGAGAATACAGCTTGGTTAGGGCCTTATGGATCATTGAGGAGAATACAGCTTGGTTAGGCGGCTTATGGATCATTGAGGAGAATACAGCTTGGTTAGGGTGCTTATGGATCATTGAGGAGAATACAGCTTGGTTAGGGCGCTTATGGATCATTGAGGAGAATACAGCTTGGTTAGGCGCTTATGGATCATTGAGGAGAATACAGCTTGGTTAGGCGCTTATGGATCATTGAGGAGAATACTGCTTGGTTAGCGCTTATGGATCATTGAGGAGAATACAGCTTGGTTAGGGCTTATGGATCATTGAGGAGAATACAGCTTGGTTAGGGCGCTTATGGATCATTGAGGAGAATACAGCTTGGTTAGGGCGCTTATGGATCATTGAGGAGAATACAGCTTGGTTAGGGCGCTTATGGATCATTGAGGAGAATACAGCTTGGTTAGGGCGCTTATGGATCATTGAGGAGAATACAGCTTGGTTAGGCGCTTATGGATCATTGAGGAGAATACTGCTTGGTTAGGGCTTATGGATCATTGAGGAGAATACAGCTTGGTTAGGGCGCTTATGGATCATTGAGGAGAATACAGCTTGGTTAGAGGCTTACGGATCATTGAGGAGAATACTGCTTGGTTAGGGCGCTTATGGATCATTGAGGAGAATACAGCTTGGTTAGGGCGCTTATGGATCATTGAGGAGAATACAGCTTGGTTAGGGCGCTTATGGATCATTGAGGAGAATACTGCTTGGTTAGGGCGCTTATGGATCATTGAGGAGAATACAGCTTGGTTAGGGCGCTTATGGATCATTGAGGAGAATACAGCTTGGTTAGGGCGCTTACAATGACTCAGTGTTGGACTGTCGAACTGGCCCAAAGACTCGCCTTATATACAGATGATTCATTTTGGGGGGAGATACTCTGCAAATACAGCCATCTAAGAGTTAAAAGCACCAATGGAGTGCACTTGTGATCTAATGCACGAGAGCTTGTGTGTAAACTTATCCCAAACTCACCAGAATGTGAAGTACATGTGTTATAGCAATAGAGAAGTGCATGAAATCATCACTACATGGATTGGTAAGTTTTCATTTATTCAATTCAATTAACAGGCTTTTTTTTTTACTGCAGGCTTTTTTTTATTGTTTCCTTTTTTTGTGTGCCCTTGTGCTGTCTCCATTGCTGTAAAAAAAAAAAATCCACATTCCTTCATTCAATTAACTCTTTCAAGCCGTGTACTCCTGACTTATTTGAGCTTCTTGCAATTTAAAGACCAACGTGCATTATGAAAGGCATGTCAACACATACGTAATGCCCTCCCAGTCTTTGAGAAAATCCAATCTAGTAGAGGAGAGGGTGACTGAATAACTGAATTAAATTAGGCATCTGCTGTTCAGAAAGTCATACAGATCGGACACCAGTTGTTGCCCCCGAGAAATCTCACCAAATTCAACGTTACCAAACAAAAAGTCGTGATACAATGGAAAAGAAAGAATAGTTGATGCCGAGAGACTAAGCTAATATCCCAAGTCTTACTACAGAAGAAACCATAACTAGTCACTCAGTGCTAATGCAAATAATAATACTGACCTCTCTTTCGTCCACTCCTCTTAACCCTTTTTTATAGGAGCAATAATAATAGAGGGGCGATCAGAAAGTAATGACAGTTGTAGCCGTAACACGAAAACCTTGAGGGCTGGGAGGGAGCGGAGCTGGAGGAGTGGAGTGCTGCCTGTCCTGACTTGTTTGAATCTATCGCCGCTTCTCTGGCTTGTCTTGTCTTGTTGTAATGTGTGAATGCGTCAGTCTTGGTTTTGCTCTCTGACTGGAAACAATGGATTTCTCGAAAGAAGGCTGTAGGTTCACTACTTGGAAACTGGGGAAGAAGGCAACAGAGATTTGAGGGGAATTGTTGCAAGTTTTTCCTGAATCTACTTCATCACCTGAAACTATATCCCGCTGGATTCACGCTTTTGCAGCCGGAAAAACTGAACTAAAAGATGAACAGTTCTCTGGATGCCCTCGGACATCTGTGACCGAAGCAAACATGGTCCTTGCGCAGTCCATCATTGACGACGATCCAACTGTAACTTTTCGGTTCTTATCCTTGGAGCTTGGCATCAGTTATGGGAGTGCACATGATATTGTGCATGAACACTTAGGGCTGAGGAAGAAGTGTGCTCGATGGATACCCCATTTGCTGACGGAAAATCAGAAGATCGAACGGATGCAGATTTGTCGTCTCTGGCTAGCGGAATTTGAGCCAAATGGCCCGAAACGGTTTTCGGTTGTTGCCACTTGAGATAAGTGTTGGATTCCTTCCTTCACTAACCGAGACAAGCAGTCCAACATGGTGTGGTTGGGTGATGAAGAGCATCGACCTCAAATCTTGAAGGAAGAATTTCACAGTCGGAAGCGCCTTTTCACCATCTTATTCAATTCACAAGGACCAATGTGTGTGGATGTGCTGCCCCAACATTCTACTATCACAGCCCAGTAATACACCGACCAGGTCCTTCTGCAAGTCCTGGCACATCAGACCAAGTCCGCACCAACCTGCTGACGATCGTGCCTCTTGTTGCGCCCCGACAATGCTGCACCCCACAAAGCTCGCCTCACTGCGCAGTACCTGGAGCAGCATGGCATCTCTCTTTTCCACCATCCACCCTACTCACCTGACCTTGCTCCCTGCGTCTTTTGGTTATTCCCAAAAATTAAAGCTGCGATCACTGGGAAGCAATTTCAATGCATCCAAGATCTGGCACGAACAGTAAATTCAGAGTTTCTAGGTATACCGCATTCTGAGTTCCGTGACCTGCTTCATGAAATGGCGGAGGATGATGGAACGCTGCATAGAGGCAGGAGGGGAGTACTTTGAAAGAATGTAAGCCCTGGTTTTGATTTTCCTTCATACCATCAAAATATATGATGTCACTGTCATTACTTTCTGATCAGCCCTCGTCGTATTCTTTTTCTGCTTCGTTTACAGCCCACCTTCTCCCATTCTAGGTGAGGTAGGACTTGTGGTGATCCTCGTCCACCTAGCTCGGTCCAGCAATAATCCTTCCTTTATTTCTAACACTTCCGCGTCCTGTTAAACTGTTCCTCAATTTCCTCCATAATCTTCAGCACTCCGCCCTCTCTCTCTCTTACCACATGTCCGAACCATTGCAACCTCCTCTGTCTTACTCTCTCCTGTATCTCTTTCAAGCCATATCTCTTAGCCACTTCCTCAATGGACACACCTCAGCATCCTTTGGCCACATCTTCTTAGGATATCTCCTACTCTTCCTCTTATTACTGATGTCTCAGCACCATACAGCATAATGGATCTAATACTTTTGCTCATTAACAAGCTTGCCGTCTCTCTCCATTTTGTCCACGCTGGTGCCACTCTTGCTTTCACTGCTCTCTCCACTCCAGCCTCACAGTCCAACACGCCTCCAAGGGAACAAAATTCATACATGTACTTCCTCTGCTCTCCCTCTCACAGCCATCATCAGTCCTCTCTCTTGTTTCCTTCCATTCCGCAAGCTGGACACTGAAAATTCTGTACCCCCTTTGACCCCTTGGCTGCAGATTTCCTACAAGAAGACATCACCAAGCAACAGGAGTGCAACAAAAAGTGGCTGCTACAATTCAATGAAGAAAAATGGAAAGTCATGCACCTTGGGAGGGGAAATCCAGCATATTAGTACCACATGGGAAACTCCACTATCCACCGCAGAAGCAGAGAAAGACCTGGGAGTATACGTTACCAGGCTACCAGTGAAAGCCAAATCCATGCCAATCGCAGCGGACGGGTTAATACCACCAGAGGAGAGTAGATGGGGAGAGCCCTGAAGAAGATGAAAAATGGGAAAACATCTGGACCATCTGAGCTAGCAACAGAAATGATAAATGCAGTGGGGAATGATGGTAAAGAATGGTTGCTAAGACCTGTGCGAGGCAACTGGCGACTGCTATATCGTCACCTTCGTAAGCAAGGCACCTAAGGCATTATTTTCTACATTACAGGAAATAGGAAAAGAACCGTCATCATCTCATTTGGCTTAATATTTAGGCAGAAATGAAAAGGCCAATTCTAGAACACTCAAACCCTGAATGACGAAGGCAACTATACAAAAGCAGGCGTCACGTGTTAAAAAAAACTGATGTAGACAAAAACCTGGAAATCGCAGAAAAATGAGTTAGGCAATTATTTTATGAGGGTGACGATATGTAGACGATTTGATGGTAATGGCAAGATCAGAGGAGGAACTACAGGGACGAATGTTAGAGGTTGGCGTAAAGGAGGAGGAGAACAAACCGTGATAGTGGACGCACATGGAAGACAGCTAAGGCAAGTAGATACCGTAGCTTCAAGTATCTTTGAGCAATGGTGGGTGGACAATGCGGGAAAAACAGAACTGGATGTGAGAAGTGGGATGGAAACAAGATGGGCGAGATGGAGAGTGAGGATGCCGCTGAAATTGAGTGATCTATACCACAATGTCAGACCAGTTTTATTGTATGGTGTAAAGGCATGGGCACTGAGAAGGAAGGAGGAGAAACAACTGGAGAGGACAGATGTGAAAATGACATGATGGTTGATGGGAGTGTCTGTGTGAGAGAGAAGGAGAGGTAAAGTTGGAAAGTTTTGTTTAGTCAGCGCAACATCTGTGGTCATATGCCGGAGAGAGACAGAAGGGAAAGGAATTATAGGAGAAGGGAACAGTTCCCAGGAGACGGGACACAACCCCCGATTAATACCTGGTACCCATTCACTGCTGAGTGGACAGGGGCGTAGGGTATCGGAAAAAACCACCCAAATTTTTCCACTCCGCCCGGGAATCGAACCCGGGCTCTTTCAGTTATGAGCCGAGTGTGCTAACCACTGCACCACAAAGCCCCAGAAGGAGAGGTAAGGACATCAGGACGGAGGCAGGAGTTGTGTCAGTAACAGAGAGGGCAAGAAAGGAGACAGGTGGAGGGGAGAAGATCAAGAGGGAGCCGGAGATTTCGATGGAGGGACAGAACTGAGAGAGATATGAGGCAGCTGGGTCTGGGCGAAGTGGATGCAGAGGGCAGAAGATACTGGCGGCAACATACAGAGTGGTCGACCCCAGCAGGGATTAACCCTTTGACTGTGGATTTCCTACAAGAAGACATCACCAAGCTACAGGAATGGAACAAAAAGTGACTGCTACAATTCAGTGAAGAAAATTGTGAAGCCATGCACCTTGGGAGGGGAAATCCAGCATACCAATACTACATGGGAAACACTCCACTATCCACCACAGAGGCAGAGAAAGACCTGGGACTATATGTTACCAGGCTACCAGTGAAACCCAAATTCGTGCCAATCACAGCGGATGGATTAAGGAAGAGATGAAGAAGCGTAGTGCAGCGACGGCCTGATGAGCGAGCCTCCCATAACCCACTTAGCCAGTGGGGTACCTCTTTGGCTGACTCGGTAAGGAGTGGCTCTCCCGTAACGCTGGTCGTGGGTTCAATCCCAGGCAGCCGGGGAATACCCTGATCTTGATTAATTTCTCGTGTTTTGATACACACAGAGGGCGTGTTGGGAAACAGAGGAAAATAGAAAAACATGCTCTCGGGGCATTCAGTGAATGGGGTACCTCTTTGGCCAACTCTGTAAGGAGTGGCTCTCCCGTCACGCTGGTCATGGGTTCAATCCCAGGCAGCCGGGGAATACCCTCTCCTTGTTGTGATTAATTTCTAGTGTGTTTCGATACACGCAGAGGACGTGTGGGACCGAGAGAGTAATAGAAAAAGAGAATAGAAAATCTCATCATTAAACTGGTGGCATGGCGTGCAGTGCAGCAACTATGCCTGATGAACGAGCCTCCCATAACCCACTTAGCCAGTGGGGTACCTCTTTGGCCGACTCGGTAAGGAGTCACGTTGGTCGCGGGTTCAATCCCACCGCTGCCACCAGTGTCATGCCCTGAGAGCATGTTTTTCTATTTTCCTCTATTTCCCAACACGTCCTCTGCGTGTATCGAAACACATGAGAAATTAATCAAGATCAGGATATTCGCCGGCTGCCTGGGATTGAACCCACGACCAACGTGACAGGAGAGCCACTCCTTACCGAGTCGGCCAAAGAGGTACCCCACTGGCTAAGTGGGTTGTGGGAGGCTCGTTCATCAGGCATAGTCACCGCACTACAGAAGATCGGGAAGCAAACTATTCAGGTAAAAAGAGCTTGGGTGTGGATAGGGACATGTCAAAATAAATACTGCTAGACATTCACTATCATGACGAAAGTTCAACTCAATTTTTCATGTTTTTTATTAGTTATGATGCATGATAGCTGGCAAACGTATCTTCTCTGGGGAACAAAAAAATCAAGATCAAATCAACCAGTATATATACATAGAAATATTGATTATAAGCTGATGAATTCCCTATACTGTCCAAACCCCTTATGCAAGAGTTAACCAGCATCTTCACTCTTTCATCCCTCACGCTGGTAAACTCTGGAACAATCTTCCTTCATCTGTATTTCCTCCTGTCTACGACTTGAACTCTTTCAAGAGGAGGGTATCAGGACATCTCTCCTCCCGTATATGATCTTGCTTTCGGCCACCTCTTTTGTTTCTTTTTTAGGAGCAGCGAGTAGCGGGCTTTTTTTTTTTTTTTTATTATTGTTTTCTTTTTTTGTGTGCCCTTGAGCTGCCTCCCTTGTTGTAAAAAAAAAAAAAAAAAAATGAATGCAGATTTCCTACAAGAAGACATCACCAAGCTACAGGAATGGAACAAAAAGTGGCTGCTACAATTCGGTGAAGAAAAATGTAAAGTCATGCACCTTGGGAGGGGAAATCCAGCATACCAATACCACATGGGAAAAACTCCACCATCCACCACAGAGGCAGAGAAAGACCTGGGACTATATGTTACCAGGCTACCAGTGAAGGCAAAATCCATGCCAATGGCAGTGGACGGGTTAAGAGTACAAACACTGACTCCATTCAAGACCCACTGACCTGACACATATCAGTACTCTTGGAAAAACATTACATATTCCCTAAAAATTTGTGATAAATACAGATTATTTTCCATAAGTCATAGGCAGGAGGAAATACAGACAAAGGCGAGCTCTTCCAAAGTCTGCCAGTGAAAGGAATGAAAACGCTGGTTATCTTGCATAAGAGATTTGGAGAGCATAGGGATGAGCCAGAGTAATAAGCAGGTGGAGGCATGCAAGTCAGCATGAAATTATAGATAGGAGACAGAAAGAGAGGCAACACTGAAGCAGAATTTGAGAGGTAGAAGACTGTCAGTAAGAGGAGGGGAGTTGACGAGCTGAACAGCCTTTGACTCCTCTCTGTCCAAAAGGGCTGTGAGTGTGGAGCCCCCCCAGACATAGATACATACTCCATATGAAGGCAGACAAGGCCCCTGTATATGGACAGCAACTGGGAGGGGGAAAAAACTGATGGAGATGATACAGAATGCCTAACCTTGAGGAACCTAATTTAGCAAAAGAGGAGATATGAGGTTTTCAGTTAAGATTCTGAGTTAACCCGGCAGCAGCGACGGGCCAAATTTGTGGCTTTACCGTGTAGCAGCGACGGGCCAAATTTGTGCCATGATTTAACCCCCCCAAAATAGATGATACGTAAACTGATCACAAATGCTTTGATATATATATTATGAAATGGTTTGTGTGACAGTGTGAGTGATGATTTTTTCTCATTTTTCTCACTTAGAGGGACCATTAAGAAACATGATCCTTGCTGCTACCAGGTTAAGGATAGGCCAAGAATGTCTATTATAGAGGAAAGGGACAGCTGAGTGTTATCGAAGAATAGAGGATAAGTGTTTGGAAAATTGTTTTGTATTGTCAGGTAGAGAAATTGAGTTGGTGCATGTATGAGATGTACAGGACCCTACCATCACTCACCACATGTTCTCACTGAAAAAGGCAAAAAATATCAAATGAAAATAAACTTACTTTATCTGTTGATGGAGAAAATCCCAAAAACTCTTCTTCATCTGATGATTTGTCGTCCTTTGCTCCTCCACCTTTTTCATGGTCACTCTTCTCAGCTTTCATGGGAGCTGGAAATAGATATGAAAAGTAGGGTATCTAATCTTTTTTGTGTGTGAAAAATATGGATACACTGACATACATAACACAGAAGTGAAAGGTCAGATGTGTTGTTGATCTTCATAGAATCATAAAAAGAGGCCAACATGCCAGGAGGGTGAGGCTGTGTTCTCACAAGGCCCGGTGGTGTGGGCAGCGTGGAGGGTCAGACGACCTTCAAATGGGTAAATGCCACAAAACAGGGATGATGAAACAATTGTGAAAGTGTCCACATGAATAAGAAAGGAACTATAAGTCAAAGACATTTTGAGATGTTAAATTTTGTGAAGTTTGTAAAGTGAAGTGTATTCTGCAAGTGCCCTGACACAGAGGATGCTGATGGGGATCGAAAGGAAGTTATTTAACTCCTTGAGTGCAGATTTCTTACAAGAAGACATCACCAAGCTACAGGAATGCAACAAAAAGTGGCTGCTACAATTCAGTGAAGAAAAATGTAAAGTCATGCACCTTGGGAGGGGATATCCATCATACCAATACCACATGGGAAACTCTCCACCATCCACCACAGAGGCAGAGAAAGACCTGGAACTATATGTTACCAGGCTACCAGTGAAGGTGAAATCCATGGCATTCGCAGCAGACAGGTTAAAAGCTAGGTTGGTTTATGTCCAGCAAATAGGGGCACAACATGAGGGGTGGACTGGTTTCGCATCTCAGGCACTGGTAATAGTTCTATTTCCTTTGTTTACTTATAAGTGGCCAAGAAAACACTATAGGGATAAACCAACATATGTGCTTGTGTTTCTACATATTCACACACGCTCTGGTAATATTCCTGTTGTTTCTGATTTACACAACAGATGAAATGCTACCTTAACAAAGCACTTGCAAAAGCTCGGTCACCAGCAGAATTGAATATAATATGTAAGTTATGCCTCCATGAAAAAATACTTAACTAAATAAATATGAAAGCTCACAAAGTAAAAATGTGCTTATTCAATTGATCTGACACCCCCTTGATGGTGTGGGCTGCTGGCAGACATACGAAAACATCACATGACGAGGCGCGACAGTTTTTAATGTGACACGCTAATACCAGGAACACGGCTGTACAATCATGTGCTTTCGTGAGTCTTCCTCATAGAAGAAACCCGTATGTGAAGGGGTATGAAAGACAGGGCAACACTTCCATCCTAGAATTCACAGCCATGGATATGAAAACTGAGAAACGAATGTGAAAAGTGGTGTGGGGCGGAAAGCAACTTCATGTGTCTGATCTGACCACGCCACACTCCACTCCTTTCACAGTCACACCCACACCAAACCTCTCGTTCACGCTCTCATTATTTTCTCCGTCCCACCCTGAAACACCACATGCGCCTCATATATAACTTATTTCCACTGCACGTATTCTCGATTGCTGTGTTGCATTCCATGTCAGAGTTGGCAGGATAAGATTGTTCCTTATTCCCCTCTTTACCTCCATCCTCACACTTCTTCCTCTCAAAACTCTCTCCAACACACCTACTACCTGTCTGCCCTTCACTGCTCTTTCCCTCACCTCACCTGCCATGCTTATAATGTACCTAAATATTTAAACTTGCAACAGACAGACAGACCCAGAATACTCTGCTTAAAATGACCAGGAAGGAGCATTCACACCCACAAAGAAGAATGTCATGCAAATCAAGCTTTCAACCACTGGTGTAAGATCATATGTTGCTTTGGTGTCATCTTCTAGCGCTCGGTCGTGGTTGTCGTATGAAATATTAAAGTATTTCATATTCTGATTCTTCTCTTGCCTACAGGCAGAAAGTGGAGATCATATAATTGGTCGAGGGCAGTGAAGCAAAGAGTGGTCGGAAGAAAGCTTAGAATAAATGAGTCTACATTCAGGGGGGTTGTTAAGGATGCAGAAAAGACAAAGGCATATATGAAGATCGTATGTGTAGGCGGAACTGCACCTTTGATCAGACGTCGTAACAGCAGAAGCAAATAATTACATAACTTCCAATATTTCCAGGCTCGTAACTCATCAAAAAACGTGAAGATAAGTGGGGATGCAGCAAGTGGAGATCGAGAAGCAGCGTGTAACTACCCTCCAACCCTTCGGAACGTGATTTAGTCAGGCCAGTACACCCTCGGCCAGATACTCAACATGGATGTGGTGAATTTCTACTGGAAAGCGATGCCAAGTCACTCTTTCAGCACCACAAGATGTTCAAAAATTCATGGAGGGAAGGCACTCATGGAAAGATGCACCCTGCTCTTAGCAATGAACACTTGGTGAACGTGTCGCCTTAAACCCTTGACTGCGGATTTCATACCAGAAGACATCACCAAGCTACAGGAATGCAACAAAAAGTGGCAGCTACAATTCAGTGAAGAAAAATGTAGAGTCATGCACCTTGGGAGGGGATATCCAGCATACCAATACCACATGGGAAACACTCCACTATCCACCACAGAGGCAGAGAAAGATCTGGAAGTATATGTTACCAGGCTACCAGTGAAGGCGAAATCCCTGCCAATCACAGCGGACGGGTTAAGCCAACAGTTAATCATTGAGGCAGAGAATTTCCAGGGGCTAGTTTCTCAACCACAACAGCCGAGGATATTCATAACCTGCACAGGAATGTTAGCCGAGCCAGGCTGATAGCCAAGGATGAAATTGCTGAGATAGAGGAAAGCCATGAGGGGGAGAATGTGGAGGATGTCTGATGTGAGGGACTGCCTTTTGCAATAATTTGAGGTACTCCATAATGGGGAAATAATCTGCCAAATCCTTGAGCAAGATTCAACGCTCACCAACGCTTCAGACAGGCATGTCATTCTCAACAAGGCATTGGAGGGCTGGCTGCACAAACTATTTAAATCTAATGTGCATCGTGAGGCACTCTGGGATATTCTGTGGATCTGTGGGATTCCTGCAAGGATTATTAACCTAATGTCTTTACTCTGGGGCTGAGAGTGCTGTGAAGTGTGGGAGAGGCATTTCTAGCTTCTTCACTGTAAATTCAGTAGTGAGGCAGGGATGCATCCTTGCTCCATCACTTTTCAATGCTTTTTTTTATGTCTATGCCTATAGCGCCGGTAGGCCTACTTGAGGGGTCTGGATGGTGTTCAGCCCCAGCCCGTCATGGCGCAGGCAAGTGTTTATAGTTGCTGATCAATATCATTCTGGAGCATGTTGGTAACATTAAGGCCACTGACCTTGTTTTTGCTGATGCTGTACTTTTTGTGAAATTGCTGGAGGTTCTGGTACTGGCTTTCAAAGTGTTGCATGAGGAAGTGAAACCTTCAGGACTGAAGGTCTCCTGGGCCAAAACAAATCTCCAATCATTTGGAGGCTTGCTGGGTGACAGTTCAGTTTGTTCATGCATGAGGTGAGGATGCTGAAGTCACCAAGTTTCACATACCTTGGTAACATAGTGCATAACAATGGCAGTCTTAACCCCTAAAGGACAGGCTAGAGGGCAATTTTTTGCTTGTGGAGCGTGTGCCACGTTGATAAAATTCGGCTAAATAAGTGTTCTTCATCAGTGCCCTGTGTGGCAGTTTCAGACAAAACACAATTATTCACAGTACTTTTGCATTGGCAATCTTTCATTTACATGATGAAATAAACAAGAAGATCCTCAGTTGCAGCACAGCGGAGATATGATATTGGGAAGTGCAAATTTTGGCAGGAAACCGGAAGACGGGAATTACCGCTCCCCACCTTTCAGATTATGTATCATCTATTTTGGGGGGTTTATATCATGGCACAAATTTGGCCCGTCGCTGCTACACGGTAATGCCACAAATTTGGCCCGTCGTTGCTACCAGGTTAACATCACACAGGCATACATCATTCTCATCACATATCCTCTTTCCTCGTCACAAGTGAATGTCAGTAATAGGAAGCATTCTTTCCTCTGCAATACTGGACAACATTTAACCCGTCCGCTGCAATTGGCACGGATTTGGCCTTCACTGGTAGCCTGGTAACATATACTCCCAGGTCTTTCTCTGCCTCTGTGGTGGATATTGAAGTGTTTCCCATGTGGTATTGGTATGGTAGATTTCCCCTCCCAAGGTGCATGACTACATTTTTCTTCATTGAATCGTAGCAGCCACTTTTTGTTCCATTCCTGTAGCTTGGTGATGTCTTCTGGTAGGAAATTTGCAGTCAAGGGGTTAATCTGCTCACTTACTTTTTCTCCTCAAAGCTGGATAGGGATGGTGGAATATTTTGATGGGACTGTGAGATGAGACGAAAGCTCAGGCAATGGTGACAAGGGTGAACGATGGGGATGTACAGAAATGGGGATGAAGCAGGAGGGGCCAGGTGAAGAGGTAATAAAGGCTGATGCAGGATGAACGTGGAAAGGTGAGGAAGGGCACTGTCGTGGAGGCAGGGTGGGTGGAGAGCCCCCGGCCCCCACGGTTTGAAGACAGTTCAGTCAATCAGCCATGTTGTTGTCGGACGGCATTTGTTGTCGGTTGTGCTGTGCTGCCTATCTCTCATTTAATCTTACCAACTATGTAAAATTCTTTGACCATTTGAATTTCAAAGTGGAATGGGGGTACACATTCCATGTCCTTTTTCTAGCCCTCATGCCAAAAAGCCCTGGTTCAACCATGCTTGTTCTCATGCTGTCACAGCTTGAGAGGCAATTCACAAAAGGTACCAGAGCCTTCACACTCCTGCTAATCATGATCTTTACATTTCTGCCTGAAATCGTGCCAAATCTATTCTCCGACTCTTCAAAAACTTTTCATCAATAGAAAATGAATCAATCTTGCTTATGGGCCTGATGGAGTGCCTCCTATTGTCCTTAAAAACTGTGCTTCAATGCTGACACCCTGCCTGGTCAAACTCTTTCGTCTCTACCTATCAACATCTACCTTTCCTTTCTACTGGAAGTATGCCTACATACAGCCTGTGCCTAAGAAGGGTGACCGTTCCAAAAAATCCCTAAAACTACTGTCCCATAGCTTTACTTTCCTGTCTTTCTAAAGCTTTTGAATCAATCCTTAACTGGAAGATTCATAACCATCTATCTACTTCTGACCTTCTATCTGATTACCAGTATGGGTTCCACAATGGGCGTTCAATTGGTGATCTTGCTTTCTTAACTGACTCCTGGTCATCCTCTCTGAGCCATTTCGGTGAAGCTTTCACTGTTGCCCTAGACATCTCAAAAGCTTTTGACAGTCTGGCTCAAATCTTTGCTTTCTAAACTACCCTCCTACAGATTCTATCCCTCTCTGTACTTTCATCTCCAGTTTCCTTTCTGGCCGTTCTATCTCTGCTGTGGTAGACAGTCACTGTTCTTCCCCTAAGCCTATCAACAGTGGTGTCCCACAGGGCTCTGTTCTATCACCCACTCTCTTCCTGTTGTTCATTAATGATCTTTCCAAAACAAGCTGTCTTATCCACTCCTATGCTGATGACTCTACTCTACATTACTCAACATTTTTTAACAGAAGACCCTCCCTATAGAAATTACAAGACTCTTGGCTGGATGCTGCAGAATGCCTGACCTCAGACCTTGCTATTATTTTTTAATGGGGCAGGAGGATTTCGGTGTCCTTCAATGCCTCAAAAACTCTGTTTCACCCTGTCAACTCGACACAATCTTCCAAACACCTACCCCCTATTCTTCGACAACACACAGCTGTCACATTCCTCTACAATTAACATTCTCGGTTTGCCCATAACTTAAATCTAAACTGGAAACTTCACATCTCCTCTCTCATTAAATCAGCTTCCTCTATGTTGGGCATTCATCTCCACCAGTTCTTCTCCCCCTCTCAGAGGCTGTCCATCTACAGGGGCCTTGTCTGCCCTCGTATGGAGTATGCATCTCATGTGTAGGGGACTCCACACACACATCTCTCTTGGACAGTGGAGTCAGAGGCCCTTCATCTCATCAGCCTCCCTTCTCTTACTAGCAGTCTTCTACTTCTTAAATTTCACCACAGTGTTGGCTCTCTTTCTATCTTCTATCGATATTTTCATGTTGACTGCTCTTTTGAACTTGCTAACCGTATGCCTCCCCCCCTTCTGCAGCCCCGCTGCACACGACTTTCTACTCTTGCTCATCCCTATTCTGTCCAAATCCCTTATGCAAGAGTTAATTAACTTCTTTATTCTTGTATCCTTTCTGATGGTAAACTCTGGAACAGCCTTCCTTTGTCTGTATTTCCTTTTGCCTACGACTTGAACTCTTTCAAGAGTAGAGTATCAGGACACCTCTCCTCCCATAACTGACCTTTTCTGTGGCCTCTCATTCTGTTTTCTTTGACCAGAGCAGCGTCTAGCGGGCCTTTTAGTTCCTGTTTTTGTTTCTTGCCCTTGAGCTGCCGCCCATGACATAAAAAAAAAGTTAGCACACACAACCCCAGTTTGATATTTCTGGAGGGTATAAACCTACCCATGGAGGGGATGGGGTAGGTTGACAGAGGAGGTAGGATGGTTGGATAAGACACTGATCACAGCAGGTACACTTCACCCATATTATGGTGGCAATGGCTAACAAAACTGCCTTCAATTGACAGGACAGTGAATGCAGCTCATGGCCTCTTCACTCATCCTATCTCCACGGATGCTGTGGTGAGGAAGTGTTGTAATGAAGAACCAGGGGAGGAAGGGCACTGCTGTGAGGAATGAGAACACCGTGGACACATGCTTCAACACACACGGACACCTGGTGCATATCTATTTGTGACGGAAGCCTTTGCTGGATTAACCCCTTGACTGCAGATTTCCTACCAGAAGACATCACCAAGCTACAGGAATGGAACAAAAAGTGGCTGCTACAATTCAATGAAGAAAAATGTAATGCCATGCACCTTGGGAGGGGATATCCAGCATATCAATACCACATGGAAAACACGCCACTATCCACCACAGAGGCAGAGAAAGACCTGGGAGGGTACATTACCAGGCTACCAGTGTAGGCAAAATCCGTGCCAATCACAGTGGACATCACACTACCTCTGTCACTCCTCACAATGTATGCATCAGAATAATGCACAGAAGTACTCAGAATTATCTTCACCTGTCGCGAAACAGTACAGTCTGTTCATGCGTGTGGCGAGGACATTTAGATCTCAGAAATTTTCACGTATCTTGGTAGCGTAATTCATAACAACGGTGAGTCTCACCAGGAAGTCTTACGACGGATTGGCCTGGCCCACGGTCTTATGGACTCGCTTAATATGGGTATATGGCGTTGTCGATACCTGTGCAGAAGGACAAAGATCCGGATCCTCAAGTCCCTTATGCTCCCCGTCTTACTCTATGATAGTGAGGCATGGACACTAGATGGGAACTTGGAGAGGCTGATTGATGCCTTTGGTGATAAATGAATAAATGTCTACACAGAATCATGAGATGTCGCTGGAATGACTTTGTGTCATTCTGGCGACTACTCCAGACTGATTCGACATATATTACCAGCATAGTCCATCAACACCAACTCTGGCTATTTGGATATGTGGCATGCTGTCCAGAAGCTGACCCTGCTCATCGGGTTGTCTCTTTAACCCTTTCATTGCTAAACGCTTGCAGCGAGTGTTAGGCGTATTTGCTGGTGGTGCTAAACGCTCGCTACGAGCTCCACCCGCACTCAAATCTCCCGCGTATGAGAGTTCCAACACTAATTCTCACAACACAGGATTGCCAATTGAGTGGGTTCTTCACTAAATTTGGTGGAAAATCATATCAGCCCAGCGCGGCAAATCTACGGACGAGTAACTGGTGGATGTTCTTGCCCAATATAGCGGCATTTTTGCATAGCTTAACCTATCACCTGACTGATTCTTTGACCAAATAGTTGTAAATATTGCAGTTGGCAATACTCCCTTGCCAGAATCTCAAGGAGAGATGTCCGCAGTTCTCTCAATATGGCTGATCATCCCGCACGCACAGACGTAAGTGTTAACATTCAACACTCCCTAAACGTGCATGTACATTCACAAGAGAGGCATACATAACCGACTCCTATAGATCTGGACCTCCTCTTTCCAATAGTGTTTTTGGTTTTTAGCTGTGATGAATAGTTTTTGAGATACAGAGGTTAAAAGAGACCCCCCATTGGGCCGCCTGACTGCACCTGAGGGGATAGTCACATCTGCACCACGCGCAAGGAAAGGGTTAAGAGACAATCCTAAGTGGAGGAGGCCAAAGGGATGCCCACGGAGTTCATGGCTTGAGCAAGTCGATAGATCCTGCCAGGAGGTACATAGGATGGGAAGGGGGCCTGCATAGAGACTCACCCGTCGGGACCCCCAGCCTTGGCGTCGTAGGGTGAGTGAGGTGATGCGCCCCCCAGCGTATGGGTAGGCAGTGGCTGAGTGGTTAGCGTGCGGGCCCCGCATTCACCACACCATAGACAACGTCGGTTCAAATCCCCATGCTACCACCTGGGATTTTTCAGTCAACGCCAAGTGGCCTAAGACGACCCACATGCGTCCTGAAGACCACCCATCAACCCGGACTCTAGAAGAAACCGTCCAAGTGAATCAAGAATGAGTTCCAGGGAGCAGCATGAGCCAAGCATAACTGGCGCCACAATAAAAATTGCCCATACCATGACGGGCTTGTGCCGACCACCTGGCCCCTGAAGAATGCCTACCGGCGCTACAGGTGATGTAAAAAAAAAAATAATAATAATAAAAAAAAAATTAAAAAAGCCCCATTGATTGATTGATTCTCGTCCTTTCTTCCCGATTCGACTATGATTAAATATACAATAGTCAGCCAAGCGGACCACGGTGGGTTTGATTAATTAATCGATGGCTGTCATTTAAGTTAAGGGTAAGTCTGGGGGTCAGTTTTTACGTGGATGCCACTTTTAACCCGTCTGCTGCAGTTGGCACGGATTTCACCTTCACTGGTGGCCTGGTAACATATACTCACAGGTCTTTCTCTGCCTCTGTGGTGGATAGTGGAGTGTTTCCCATGTGGTATTGGTATGCTGGATATCCCCTCCCAACGTGCATGACTACAATTTTCTTCATTGAATTGTAGCAACCACTTTTTGTTCCATTCCTGTAGCTTGATGATGTCTTCTGGTAAGAAACTGCAGTCAAGGAGTAAATTCCCAGGCCATGGGTTTCTGTTTGCATGACTCCAACACTACAGATTTTTTAGCAGGCTTTGAATGCTCAAGATATATTTTTTGAGCTCCGTTACTACAATACTATCACTCCAATCAGGCTTATTTTGGTCTCAACAAATTTAGCTTACCCTGAACTTAACAACGATCATTGGTGAAGATTTTAACTTGAGCGTTAGTGAGAGCCGGAGAAGCGGGAATGTGGGTGAGGGTGCGTCAGATGTGTGTTTGTGGATATTCCTGGATACCCAGATAAGGTAGGCACACCTACTACACGACTATATGGGCAACACATGAGCTCAGGCAGTAGGAATTCATCTAGTGGGAATGCATGTTCTTATGGAAAAAATGGCATATGGATGGCACTACACTGACCAACTGACCTTTTTAGTACCACTGCCTCCCTTGCCAAGCACTGCACAGCCACTCCCTCACTGCAGGACACCAAGAAGGTGCACATACATATGTACACATATAATATATTTGACATACTGGACATAATGCTATGCAAAATGTTAACCCTTTACCGTTCCAATGATGACTTTCATGGTCATGGGATTTTTTTGCCGAGACATCAGGATGACAACTTTCATCATCATCCAAAAAAGTTTTCTTTAATGTTAAAGATAAAATGTATTTGAGGTAATCAAATGTTGGATGACAGACTGAGTGTGTAGCTCGATACTTGTAGTTTGTCCGCACGGGGGCACGGCGAAGGTGGTGGACAGCTTCTTGTGGAACAACAAGGAATTTACAGTAGTGTTTGTTTTCATCATGTACAGTGGAACCTCAATTCACAAATTTAATTCGCTTCTGAGGTCTGTTTGTCGCCCGAAATGTTCGTAAGCCGAAGCTATATTCCCCATAGGAATTAAAGTAAAATGCATTAATCTGTTCCTGGAATTTTACAACAGTACTTTGTGCACAAGTACGTAACAAAACCAATGGAAATCATTAAATCTAACAAAAAAAGATAAATACAATACTAAGCACATAAAATATTGACGAAAACTTAATTTAATTTTACCGTACTTGGACGGAGGAGAGTTGACAGCGTAAGTGAAGGGTGGCGAGGGAGGGAAAGGGAGAGATGCTGTCGTTAGGAAGGGGAGCCCTCTTCCATAAAAAACATCAGGTAACTGTGTTTCTGGGGTTTCCTCTCCTCTCCTCCTCTTGCAACTCTGGCTCCCTTGATCGTCTCTTTATTTTTTAGAATAGTACAGGTCGTTGATGTTGCCACGCCAAACTGAGTTGCAAGATCAGAGACTCCAACACCATTTTCATGTTTGGCGATGATTTCATTCTTTACCTCTGTCATGATTCTCATAATTTTTCTTTTCACTTTGCTGCCATCATTATACTTCTGTGGCCCCATGTTGTCTTATTTAATAATTTATAAAAAAACACAAAACAATGAAATTCAAGAGAAAGCACAGTGAATTCAGGCAGAGATGTGTATTTAGCAAAAGCTACACAGCAACTGACACTCTCCCGCCGATACTCCCGATGTGGTGACACATCTCATCCCTCTGTTATAGTCCATCCCATCCTGATCTGCACATGTGAGGGCTTTGCTATTTTGTCCATTTCATTCACTGTACTGCCTCTTAATAGCTTATACTAAGCTCACCTCTGATCCTATGCTAGTTTTCACAAGAAAATGGCCAGATTCCAGGCTGACATGGACCCCGTAGCTCAGCTGCTATTGAATGGAGGGTATCCCATAAACCTGACCTTCAGTCAGAAGAAAACTCTAAGGAGACAGAAGGACAGTCATAAGATCAAAGGCAAGCTTAATATAAGCTATTAGAAGACAGTGCAGTGAATGAAATGGACAAAACAGCAAAGCTCACACATGTGGAAATCCAGCTTGTCACGCCACGATGCTGCCGGCTTGCATGTTTGTTGCTCAAGACACCGTTCGTCAACCAAGACATTTTTGGTTCGGAAATTTTGTTCGTGAACTGATCTGTTCGTGATGAAAGGCATTCGTGACCCAAGCTTCCACTGTATATGCATTATTATTGGTCAACATGCAAACTATATATCATTAGAAGGGAAATTTAATCATTAGAATCATTTAAAAAAAATTGCAATGTTTAATACTTTTTGATGGGGCAGATTTTGTTTTGAGTGATGTGTAAAAATTTTGCAAGTCATCCAAATTCAACTCATCTTTTTGGTATCATACTTTGTGGATTTTTCATTTTTGGCCATTGCACAAAATAGCACCATGACTGATACTTTAACTTTAAAATGACACCTAAATGAGCTTCCTATGATGAAAAGTAACTTTGTTATGAGCATTCCAAGTACAACACCTTTTTGCAAGTGGTTGAAATTCCTGCCACTGCAGGTCGCAAGGAAAGTGCAGTTTTCACAGACGTCCCTGACAGGAAGGGGCCAAAATGACTTTTGAATTGACGTGCCAAGGGCAAGGCGGTGGCACTGAGGCGTTGAGGGTGGCGGACTTTTTTTCATTATTGTTGGGGGCTTTTTTCAAGATTTTTTTTTTTTCCCTTGTGCTGTTTCCTTTAGTAAAAAATAAATAAAAAAAGGGGTGCACCACACATCTTCCACAGTGCCCTTCCCTGTGTTATTGTGTTTACTCTACATTTTCATCACTTGTTTTTGTTCTCTTCTGCTTTGTTTTGTCTGCCTGGCTGGAGTGTCATCATGGTGTGGTGGTGGCAGTGAAACAGTGAGGGCAGCAGCGCCAGAAAACAAAGAAAAGTATGCAGTGTGCCATGTGCCTTCCATGTTATGCATTTATTCTACATTTACATTGCAAGTTGCTGCTTTTGTGTCTTGTTTTGGTTCATCTGACTGACTGGAGTGTCGGTTTGGGTGTGGAATTTGATATAATTTGATGCACCAGTTTCTCCTTTTTTTTCCCCCTCTCATCATTCTTGCCATTAACCCCTTGACTGTGGATCTCCTACAAGAAGACATCACCAAGCAACAGGAATGGAACAAAAAGTGGCTGCTACAATTCAATGAAGAGAAATGTAAAGTCATGCACCTTGGGAGGGGATATCCAGCATACCAATACCACATGGAAACACTCCACTATCCACCACAAAGGCAGACATAGACCTGAGAGTATATGTCACCAGGCTACCAGTGAAAGCCAAATCCGTGACAATCGCAGCGGACAGGTTAAGAACGGGGCGAGTGTCACACAGTCACAACAAATATAGGTCATCCTTGCCTCCACCTTGCGCAGTATGGGTTCAATGCACGCACTTTGAGTTTGTGGGTTATATTTTAAGGTCCTCACGTAGTAAGCATTTACATAGGTCAATATTATAAGACACTTTCGCTCCTCACATCAGCTATTTCTACAGGTCAAAGAGGATATCAATCAGGTTCTAATGACTGTTTCTTTAGGTTCAAGGTACAGAGGAAGGGTGAGACTACCACCAGGGCCATAAAACTGCTCCTGAAAATGCCCACAACTCCCACGAAAGCAAAGTCAAATAAGAGAACCAAGGCGACGAAATGTTTAGTAATATGGCCCACAGGACGGCAAAAAGTACACTGATGATCAAAAAAAATGTTTCATTTCAGCGCAGTTCAGTTTATTCAGTTACAATGAGTCACAGGGGTAAAGGGAAGAAGTGTGGAGTGGTGGAAGAAGTGAGGCGACAGACCTTAAAGTGGTTTGGCCACATGGAGCGAATGGAGGAGAGTAAGATGACCAGAAGGGTGTATGTGAGTGAGATAGAGGGAGGGAATGCTAGAGGACAACCTCCAGTGAAATGGAGGGATAGGGTGCAAGAGTACGTTAGGGAGAGGGGGGAAAGATCTTTGAGAAACTTTGAGCAGGCAAGGAGGGAGTGTCTGGATAGAGAAAGTTGGAAGCTCTTCTGCCGTGGCCATCTCCTGGTGGGAGCTCCTAGGAGCAGGCGTCGATGAAATGATGATGATGATGATTTTTCAATAAAAAATTTAACTTTGACGAGTTTTTTCTTTCTCTCTCTGTAGACTTCATCATTTTTACATGACCATTGTACCTCTTGACAGTTGGCGCAGAAGTGACTAATAGGAGGAGGTTACCAAGTGATGAAATTTACACCAAGAATGGCAGAAGCACGTGTGACTCATTTCCACTACATTCACTGGTATGTTCCAGCAGGACATGGCTTGTGTTAGATACAACTACAACTCTTAGTGTTCTAAAGGTGTTAAGTTTGTTCCTCAATTGATATCATAGCCTTTGAGGGGGCCAACTATTAGACGAGTTCAACTTCAACACTAGCATGTATGATATCTTTTTTATTTTATAGTAGCAAAAACAGTTCAAGGGGGAAAAAAATAGAAACAAAATAGATATGAGGCCAAAATAATCATCAATTCCATATGGAGAAATTTCTTGATACTCTCCTCTTGAAAAAGTTCAAGTCATAGGCAGGAAGAAATACATAAGAAGGATGTTCCAGAGTTTACCAGAGAGAAAGATGAAAGAATGATGATGGTTAACCCTTGCAAAGGGGATTTGGATGCATAAGGGTGAGCTAGAGTAGAAAGTCATGTGCAGCAGAGACATGGGAGGGGTGGAGGCATGCAGTTAGCAGATTCTGAAGAAGTCAACATGAAAATATCGATAGAAGGTAAGAATTAGCTTGAAGAATTTAGCTCATACCCATTGCTCAGCTTCATAATACAGTAAACCCTCAATATAACGGAGTAATTAGGGGAATCTTGGTCTGTTAATGCCGAAAGTCTGTTATAAGCGGCAGAAATTTAAAAATACGTCTAATAATACCGACGGACCTAATAAGTGTAGGCATATAGTTTTTTTTTTTTTAATATGAATGTTTCCTGCATGTTGTCTGTATAGCCGCACAGAACACTTGGTGATGGACTGCAAGGCATTGAGTCTACCAGGTTGGCAGTGGGGCCCTGCAGGGGGGCCGTATTGTTACGGGTATGGGTAAAAATTTACACGCCATTGGCGTCATGGTGCACGAGAGGGTTAAGTGGGATGTTTTAGATCAGTGTGAGGTTAGAAAGATGGGTGAGGCTCTCCCACCATCACCTGCTGGCCATGTCTTATGCTACAAATACCTCCTTGATGGGGAAGAGCCTAGAATTGTATTCTTAACTGATGAGCATCTAGCAGGGAACAAAAGAGTAACAAATTGCAGTAAACCCGTGATATAATGGACCCACTTATAACGGATTTCAGAGATAATGGACAAGGGCAGAGGGTCAGAAATCCATGAGGACCAACCAAGAATAGTTTTTGAACCAAATGCACCCGATAATTGCAATAGCGTCTGCTAGCCACCTCGCCCTCCTCCCTTTATTATCTGCTGTCCCATCCTTCAGTTACTGTAGTCTTTTTCAGCCCACCTGATGAAATATTTTCCTCCTTGTGGTTCCCATTCAAAAGAAGAATGTATTTACACCACAAGAAAGTCTTATGCATCAATCCAATGCACCAATCTCACACAGGCAGACAAAACTTTTTTTTTTCTGGTAGTTTTCGGTGTTATGAAATAATCTGCTCACTGTTTCTGTCACAAATATTTAAATGATTGACTTTTCAATGCCTGCTGTACACTTGCCGCCGCAGCCACATAATAGCTCACAGAGAGGTTCAGCTTGCTTACTGTTTCTATACATCACTTACTGCTCACAAAGATCACATGTGGATAAACTAGAACAAAACCAGGCAAATTACGGTAATGTTTTCCTGCTGTGTATTCCCCCAGTGCACACGTGTGGTGGACAGCAGTGCGACTTATTTCTGTGAGGAGGTATTTCTTGCAACACAGGTCTGTGTAGTGGACCACCCCCGCCGTAGCCCTGTCCTGTCCTGCACTGCGTATTTCCGCCGCCCCACACCTAGTGCCTAACCTAACCTAACCTACTAACAGGGGGACTTCGCCATCCTCAAACCCCTTAAGCTGTGTCAGTACCAACACTCACAAACATTTTTTCCATTGCATTTACATCCTGGATTGATGCATAAGACTTTCTTGTGGTGTAAATACATTCTTCTTTTGAATGTGAACCACAATGAGGAAAATATGTGAGCTTTAAACTTTTTGTGGGCTTCCGCACGCCCATGCAGCCCACCGCATAACAGTGATAATAGTGTTATATAGTGCAATACAGTGATTTGATTGGGTGTAACTTGTATTCTATTCTCTTTACAGCCAGTATCATATTATATTTTGTGAACTACATAAGGACGTAAATATGTAATGGCACGGAGGCCCCTGAAACCTGAGGAATATTACCCACTCTTGTACTCAGACAGTGAAAGTGGTGGTGAGAGTGAAGCAGAAAGCATTCCCCACTTTGCGAGAGAAAGTGATGAGTGAAAAACTTAGATTCAGAAGGAAATGAAGGCACGGAATGGGACAGCATGGAGGACAGGACAGGACAGGAGTCGTACTTCCGTCCAAACTGGACCTGCTCCCTCCTCCCCTACTCAATATTTTTACTTTTCCGCAAATATTTCATGGTGCTAATTGTCCAACTGGAGATTTGAAGGAACCATAAGAATCCTGATAAGATTCTGCTATCATAAATACCTCTACCTTGAAAAGCTGACCCACAAAGTTTTTAGTTATGGAGGTGGGAACATGACCTAAGTAGAAAAATTGTTTATGATCACTTTATTCCATGTCCATAAACGGTCCTATGAATTACTATTATTATTTCTTTATTGATTCATGAAAAACTACAACAAGTAAGGAAGCCATTGATGTATAATGCATAATGATAAATGCAGGTTTGGGGGAAGAAAGTAGCTGAGAAACAAAAAATTTCGGCACGCTAAAAAAACTGCCTTAACCGGTAAGAGACCTGATGTTTGAAATGAGCGCGGAAAAGAAAACTTATTGAAACTTATGGTGTGCGAGAGGGTTAATATCTTCCAGTTTTTCTAGCAAGACAGTCAAGTTGTACATTGCCAGGGTCAAATTGCAAAGAAAAGCTGTTTGTACCCAGAGAATGTTAGCACCCTTTATTCTACGCCTGAGCACCGCTGTGGCTGATGCTCCGCCTCTGCTGGGGACTGGGGCAGCACACTAACTCTATATCGCCTACCGTGACAATTTAGTTACGCTTGAAATAAGTGAGTGGCAGGCAGAAATTCCAGAGCGTATGGAATTTTTGACGAGTGTGATGATTTCAACCAGTGATATCTCAAGTGATGGACAGCGGACTCTTTTGATTTTGCGGCGCCCTTGTCATTAAGCCGCGAATTTTGGAAAATCAACCGCTGTGGTGTGAATCACCATAACTCCCTTATTTCTGGGGCTACAGAAATATTTTTGGTATCAATCGACAGCAAAATGAAAGGGCTATATTTTTTAATAAGTGACCGTGCTCAAAAAATGACTCGATTGGGTAAAAAATCGAATAAATTCGCAAAAAACAACTGAAAAAATTCTATTTTTGAGTTCCCAACCTTGAAACCCACTCGTTTTTTGAGAATTTCTAAAAACTTATTTAACAAATACTTTAGCCCTACCAATGTGCTTTCCAATATGATGCATAACATTTCCCTATTCCCAGTAGTTTCGTCACAAGAGCTCGAAACGTAAACCCTTTTGAGAGCGATTTTGACGAACTCCAGACATTTAGCTGTTTTTGTCTAGTGTGGCATTGCTATTGCCTCTAAAAGGCTGTAATTTGGCATGTAGCCCCTCTTGGCAATGTAGTTTGACCAGCTCGAAGGATATTTTGATAGCTCAATTCCAAGTTTGTCGTCGAGCCGTCACAAAACAGCCTTTTTTTATTTTTTTTTTTTTTTTTTTTTTTTTTGCCACGATTTGGACATGTCCTAGATTTTTGCTTATAACTTTTTTATATTTTTATTTAGTGCTTTCCATTTTTTTTCTGATTATTAATCTGTATTAGTAGAGCTTTCATTTGCCACCAAGCACGCCTTCCTAGCTTCTGTAGTTTTTGCTTGAGCTTGACCAGAAGTCGCTACGAAAATTTGACAAATCTGACTCATTTCACGCGCCGCAACGAAAAACCTTCCTGATGCCACAAAAATTAATATATCTACATAAAAATTCATATATGAACACTTCATTATGTTGACTATCTTGTATTAAATCATTTTAAGATATCTATATAAAAGTTACTATTTTTATATAATCATTTCACTATATAAATCAACCAATATTAAGCACCTTATTATACATTATTTTTTATTTATTTAGTATTCAACCCTATTTCTTCCCATTTATGAATAATACATTTAATTTGCTTTCTTTTGATACCAAATATGTATGTATATATGTATATACAGTCAGTGCCCAAAGTGATGGCACAAAACACCTAACGCCATCACTTTGGGCGCGGAACAAACTACCCTCAAAACAAGGATCAAATCCGCCGATTTTGTTGGTGCGGAGATGATGGGTTCGGGCAAGTGACCTTGAGGCCCTCACCATGTGTTGCTGTCTCAGTGTGAGGCGTTACCTTATACGGACTGCATGTGTCTGAGTGTCTATGTTGCACCGCGTGTTTTTTGTTGCAAAGTGTGCATTGCTTTCCTGTCTTGTGCTTGACAATGGGACCTAAGAAAGAGCTGAGAAAAGAACAAATTTCCTCTATATGTTCCCTGAGCCTAGGGGGAGAAAGAAATAAAGAAATAGCTGACATCACAGGTGTGGCACTTCGTAGTGTGCAGTGTTGGACAAAAAAATGTAGGGACGCGGGAGATGCTGTCTCACCGCCACCTAAGAAGAAAAGGACAGGGAGACCTCGTGTCACTTCTACGAGGACCCTGAAGGTGCTGAAGCGTCAGGTGGACAATGAGCCTCTCATCAGTCCAAAAGAACTGAAGGAAAAGAACCCAAGGCTCCTTCAGGACGTCTCAGTGCGAACTATTCAGAAATGCCTTCATCACGACCTTAAATTCCAGTATCGTGCACCACAAAGGAACCCCATTTTAAAAGCGGTACAAAAAAGAAAATACTCTTGTTTTGCCGTAAATATTTAGCCTGGGATTCAGAGAAGCAGAAAACAGTTCTGTGGTCAGATGAGGCAACTTTTACAGTGACTGGCAACATACGAGGGAAAGTGAGGTTACGTCCTGGCTCAGATCCTTATCTCTCTAAGTACACTGAGGGAACTGTAAAACACCCAAGCAGTGTGATGGTATGGGGAGCATTTGGGTATCATGGCACTGGGACTTTAGTAGTGCTGCCAAAAAACCTCACTGTCAACAAAGAACGTTATCTTGAGCTTCTTGCTGACAATCTGGAGGACTGTTTCACAAAATGCAAAAGTGAAATAATCATGCAGGACAGTGCACCGGCTCACACCGCCAAATTGATCACAAATTGGTTTGAGTGGGTCAACATTGAATACATTAAAGACTGGCCAGGTAATAGTCCCGATTTCAACCCAATCGAGAACATCTGGAACTTGATTAAGCGTTGACTACGAGGCCGAGACACCTCCACAGTGGATAAGCTGATCACCCACATTCAGGAGATCTGGGGAAACCTGGAACCTTCCTTCCTCCAAAACCTGGCTTTGTCGGTTCCAAAACGTCTTCAGAGTTGCCTCAAGAGGAAAGGCAACCCGACAAAGTATTAGAGGTGAAATAAGTACTGTATAAACATTTTTCTTATCCATTTTTCATGCGTTCAGAAGCAAAAAACATGATGCGCCATCACTTTGGGCGCTGACTGTATATGTACGTATACATACGACACATTTTTCATGTACACACACAAATAAGTATTGTTACACATTCAGCACGATACAAACTAACACCAAGGACGAAGTCATTGATAACAGGCTACTCATATTGTTATCACTGCGTGTGTTTGGTGTGGCTTCATTTGCCTGAATCAAGTGATCGAGCGGGACTCGTAAATGAAGCAGTAGAATTTGAGCTGGCACAGTAACGCTTCGTGATACACACAGGTGGAGTCTTAGTCGAAGTGACTTGATCTGTGTTGTATGTAGCACTATAATATTGTCTTGTTTGGGTGATGAAATTATGCTTCAATACTTCACACACAAATGAAGTTAAAATTTCATCTATATAGGATACAATATGATAACACCTTGCGTTATTGTTAGACTTTCATCTTTCTTACCAGCCATGCTTTTAGCGATATTTGATTTTTATTTATTATTATTTTTTTTTCAGATGCCCACAGCTTGTTCATGAGAGAAAAGACACGTTCAGTGGAAGCATTAGTTCCAGAATGGCACATTATGAACTGAACTATATCTGACATGCATTGATGGTTGATGTTTTTGTCTTTGACATGGGGCAATACTTCTACCCACCGCTGTTATGTATATCATATGAACATTATTGTTTTATAATTTGTGAATGTAAAGCTTAAACAAGTGGCACTCAAATCACTCCGTTAATATTATGGTGATATCTGGTATCTCAGTGTCTCCCTTCCTCTCTATCCCTCACTTACGGGGGTCCTGTCCTGCTCCCCCCAGCAGAGCTGAGGTGGTGGGGGTGATCGCACTTTTACCAACCCTGCCGAGATTACTGTGTTGCTCAGTGTGAAGCTCGTTGGACCCCACTGGAATGATACTTTTTTGAGTGTGTGTACATGACACCATAGGCCAGGCCAACCTGTCAAGTAACTTTCTGACAAGACCCACCACTATTATGCATTATACAACTAGGGTATGCAAGACCACTGGTGACCTCACAGTCTACACCAAAGCAGGAACAAACTGAACTGTGCTACCCAGCAAGCCTCCAAATGACAGGACCTTGGTTTTGGCCCAGAAGACCTTCAGTCCCAGTGTCTTCAACTCCTTATACAGCACTTCGAAAGCTATCACCAAGATCTGCAGTGATTCTGTGAGAAGTACAGCATCATCATCAAACACCTTTATGTTGCCTACTGATGCTGCACAACAACTTTGATCAACAACTTTACCTAATACCCAGTCCATGCAGGTGTTTGAAAGTGATGGAGCAAGGACACACCCAGCCCTGCCTCACTCCTGAAATAACAAGGAAGAAGCCAGAAAAGCTTCCCCTGATCTTCACAACACTCAGTCCCAGAGTAAAGGCCAGTCATCAAGATAATAATCTTTGCAGGAATTCCACAGATATGCAGAATGTCCCAGAATGCCTCACAATGCACCGAGTCCAAAGCCTTCTTGAAACCAACATAGGATGCAAGTATCCCTTGTTGAAACTGGCATAGGCATCCCACAAGGACCCAAAGTAGTAGGACATGAACACTGACTACTCAGGTCTTCAGGCTGAAACTTGAGAAGATGAGATCGAATTCACATCAGCAGCAGATGAGCGAACACTTTGCCCAGCACACTGAGCAGTGTAATGCCACAATATTTGTTGCAATCCCGTCAGTCCCCTTTCCTTTTCCAGATAATGACAATCAGCCCCCTCTTCCGGTCAGAGGGAAGGCACCAGACTGCCGCACAGCAGAAAGCATGGCATACAACTCATGGATCATAGTTTTACCTCCAGCTTTCAGTATTTCCACACTGATATTACAGATTCCAGCTGCTTTTCCACCCTCAACCTCCTCACAGCTTCTCTCATCTCCACAAGAGGGTGGGGTTTCATCTATTAATGGATCAGTAGCCGCCATCTGCAACCCAGCCAGAGAGAGCTGTTCGCCTGGAGGCTCTGTCACATACAGCTTCCCAAATTACTCAGCCCAACAAGCCCGGTGCACATCCGCATCTGATACTCTCTGCCTATCAGGCACTCGGATAGTACTCATCTGAGATGTGGATTTTGAACGGAGCTCCTTCAGAGCTCAGAAGGCAGATCTGAGGTCGTTTGCATTGTGACAACCCTCAACATCCTCAGTGAGATCTCTGACATACCTCTCCTTATCTCTCTTCAGAAGGGTTTCACTCCTTATCAGACTCCAGTATTGGTCTGAGTCCCCAGTCAGCCCAGCAGCATGACTCTCCTCTACATTCTCCAGTGTCTCCCTCAAGGCAACTCCCCCCTAGACCTTGGACACTTCCCAGCACTCCTCAGCAGCTTTGAGTTTCATGTTTAAAGGTATCCCACAACTCTCCAGGGTCCTCTACACTACTGAGCACCTTAAACCCATTTGAGATTGCCACTGCATACTCCAGAGCACATGCAGAGTCCCTTAGTTTCTAAAGACACCCCACCCCAGAAGGCGGGAACTTAAGAATTTCTTGGACTTAATGCATCCTTGGTGTTGCAACAGCATGTCTGTGGTCAGTCACAAAGAACTCAGCACTCTGGAAAACCTGAAAGTTCTGAAGGATCCTCCAACAAGTACTAATGAGAATATGATCAATCTCTTTTGCCACCCCACCAGCACTGTTGTACAAAGTCAAGCATCAAGGCTTGAGTCTATGGTACCAGGAACCAGCAATCATCAGCCTTCTGGACTTTGCAAAGTTCAGGAGTGAACTGTTCACGTTTCTGGTGATAGGGAAGTGGAGATCAACACATAATTCGTAGCCAACTCTCTCTGTGCCAGTAGTTGCACAGAATTCCCCCACAACAATAAGTGTGTCATGTGGGGGCACCTTGACTACAGAGTCGAGCTTGGCATGGAACATCTCTTTCTCAAGTTCACACATCTCAGTAGAGGCATATACTGCATTAAGAGATATAAAGCCTTAGGTGTGCTTCAACCTAGAGTCTCTTGATAGAGAGAGTCCCGACAACCTCAGATTTGGACGCCATTATTGGCCCTGTTTTCGCCGCGCTTTTCAAACGCTACCAAACGCTCTCTTTTGTATTTCTGTTTCACAACCATACGGGTCGTCCAATGAAACTGAGCACACTTGTGTCAGACCTGCACACCTTCCTCTAACAGCCAGCAGGGAGCCAGTAGTCAACGAGCTCTGGGAAAGTAAATAAGAGACCGTTTGTGTCTACATCAACAGGTATCGCCAACCCACCATTACACCCTTATACTTTACCATAATTTGGTCACCAGCTATTGTAATGTGCCATAAGAAGGTGATAGGAGATTATTATTACCCTTACAATCAGCCACTGTCTCAGTACAGGCACGTACTCAGTAACCCACGTAGCCTGTGATATATATACATATGCATGTCATGGCGGGCAGCTGATGACCTTGAGAGGCGACAGTGCTCAGAGGGTACTGAGAGACTTCACACAAGTCTGGGTGCTTCTCTTTGAGTGTTGCTGCTGTGATGGATGGATTTAACCCAGTAACAGCGACGGGCCAAATTTGTGGCTTCACCGTGTAGCAGCAACGGGCCAAATTTGTGCCATGATATAAACCCAAAAAAATAGATGATACATAATCTGATCACAAATGCTTTGATATATATTATGAACTGGTTTGTGTGAGGGGTGATTTTTTTTCACTTTTCTCGCTTGGAGGGACCATTAAGAAACATGATCCCCGCTGCTACCGGGTTAACAATACTTATCGCTGTAAAACATTATCAGCAGCAGTTGGGGAAGTCTTTCTACTACCTACATATCCCTTCATCGCCTGACCCTTGCCTGCAGGGAGAGACGCTGCCTCCTGAACGTCATGAGCCTTGATATACTTTTCATGGGCCACGTGGCTGACACACTACCCAAGCTCCATCAATGCAAAGGCACTTTGCTTTCTTTCCATTACCTGCTTGCAGTAAACTTTAGCATATGGAGAGAAAATTAGTGTAAACTAATTATCTGGGGGTAGAGGGGGCCCTGATTCCATTACTCGCCGTGCTGCTCTCTTTATTGTGTTAACAACTTAACACACACACACACACAAACACACACACACTATTGCTGCAATAAATGTTCTGTGCGATTCCAAGGTATTGTGAAGATAAGTCATCAATGACTATAATTCAATAACATTTAATCTAATTTAAATACTTATTGTTGATTAAAAAAATAATACAGTAAAATACTAAGGCCATGCAAATGTGTTTCATTTTGCTTGAGGGTCAAAATAGCTTGGTTTATAGAGCATACTGTAGGAAAATGTCTTCAACATATTATAATGACATTGGTACCCATGAAAATGAAGACTGTGCAACCTTATACATTAGGCTATTAAATAAAGATGCACTTATAACCCAACCAAGAGGAGTTTCTAGTTGAAGAGCTTTCACATGAGCAAATAGTAATCTAACCTATCACTGCTGAAATAGTAATATTTCCCTGCATTTTAAAATCTCATAAACGAGTAATAATAGTGGAAACGATTACCAGAGTGATGATTAGCAAATACAATCTAAACAAATAATGTGTTAACTTTTAGAGTGAGTTGGGTGTGATTCTAGAGTTTTACCAAGACAGGTATGCCTCACCAAAAGCTAGCTTCTGTTCATTAAACTCTTGTAACACGTCCAGTCTATTAGACCGTGGCCTTGATGAGTGTGAAATATCCATTGTGAGTCTGTAATAACAGCTACAGCCCTGTGGGAGAGATCACATCCAATAATTTTGGCCATAAGGGCCACAGCTTCCCTCATCAGCTTCGTTGGCTGGACTTGGTGAACGATTGTTTCAGTCCTTGTAGCTGTGCCTCTCTCACAATGATTTCCACAGACTGTACAAAGGGAGGGCAGTTATGACAGCAAGACACACACAATGGCAGTGTGTGTCTTCATGTCATAACCGATGGTTTCCTCCCAAGACGACTGACTGTTAGCACACCTCTGTCTGTCTTCTCAGTGGCCTTGCAGTTAAATTAACTATACACTTTGTATCCCCTCTGTGGCATGTTGCTACAGCTGAAGGCTAGGCAGCAAGGCATTGCTACATTAAAAAGCAGCTGAATCCACTTCCAAAATAGATAAAATTATGTTCTTATTACCTCAGTTCAAAGTCGGCGCAGTGCTCGAAGGGCCAAAAATGGCGCCCAGCAGCCTTATGCACAGGGCCGCCTATGTCAGGACTCTCTCTATAAAGGGACTCTAGTTCAACCTCACCAGCATCGTATGCTCATCAAATGAAGTAACCCCAAAACACAGGACTGCAGTCAGCTAGAAATGGCTATAGCTACTGATTTCTCCATTGTCACTATGCACTATGTCCACACTAAACCTCCTGAGTTTATCTGATAGATGGGGAAGTTAACAATCCTCTGAGAGGCTCATGATGTTCCAGGCACCCACACACAGAGCCGACAAGAGGTCAACCACAGGCCTGACTCAATAAGATTATGCCTCCTCTGCACCACCCTGGCAGTCCCCAAGAAAAGTCTGTTTGTTCCAGGCAGGAGTGCACTCCTGCCCCAAACCAGGCACCAGTACAACAACCTGGTAGCACAAAGATTAGATTAAAAATTTGTAATTAAGTGGAGTTGGCTTAAATCAGGAATGTAATATTAAGAATTATTTTAAAGATCACTAATTCAAATATTGATTTCATCACAGGGCAGTAATATGAGGGAAAAATAAACATAGAAAACACTCTAACTTAGATATCAGCGTTTTTCCCATCAACTTCACAAATTTTACTGATCTAGCCCGGCCATTATATATACCTTCAGGCAGGTACACAACAAAATTCACCAATACATTCTTTGGATGTGTTCAATCAAAAAAAGAAGTTAGGAATAGGAAGTGTGTGTCAGCTTACTCAGAGCCTGCCCCACCACCATCACCATCACTGCCCCCCCACCACCACCGTCACTGCCCCCCCCACCACCTCCCTCAGCAACTCACGCTTCTCATATTACAGCAGTTTATGATCATTAACCCCTTAATGACGTTGATGCCACCGGCGTCATATAGTTCTATCAGACATGGGCAACGAGCATGACGCCAGCGCCGGAGAGCAAGAACCTATCTGGAATTTGAAGGGCACACGTAACTATGTCTCTGTCGATACTAAGTGACTAATTGGCACCTCTTTTGTCCCTTACCACCACTTCATGCTAAAAATAGCCTACTGTTCCTGCCTATGCATCATGGCATCTGCAGAGCGATTATATGTTCCCTCAGCCGATCTGTTTCGGCGGTCTTCCTTTAGTTTCTGTTCGTTGTTTGCGTGTTGAGCGTAGTCTTGACACCTCCACTTATATATGTGATGTTCTAGAGTCTAACCAATATCTTGTTCACAGGAGTGTTCAGAGGAGTGGGAAGCGGAAGCTGATTTTTTTAGGAATCATGGAATTCCAGCCAAACGGTCAGTCCAAATAATAATCTTATTTCACAGTTGAGTTATATGGATGATTTTCTACAACTTTTATTCAATGAGATTCATTCCAGAATGAAGAAACTACAATAATATACAAAAATTATGTTTCAAGTTTCACTGCAAATTTGGCTCTGAAGGCAGTAAATTTCCGGGTCAAAGATTATAAACTATATTTTTCAGACTCCATCATGATAAAATGAGCAACTTTCCTGCAATAAACTTTCCTGTACATCGCACCAGTAAAAGTTGGAATTTGGGGGAATCATGGAATTCCAGCCAACGGTCACTCTAAATCATAATCTGATTTCATAATTGAGTTATATAGATGATCTTCCACAGCTTTTATTCAATGAGATTCATTCCAGAATGAAAAAAATACAAAAATTTACCAAAATTATTTTTTCGAGTTTCACCATAAATTTGGCTCTCTGTAGGCAGTAGATTTCCGGGTCAAAGATAATAAACTACGCTTTCAGACTCCATCGCGATAAAATGAGCAACTTTTCTTCAATAAATTTTCCTGTACGTTGCACCAGTAAAAAGTTGGAATTTGGGGGGAATCTTGGAATTCCAGCCAAATGCAACAACATAGAAATGGATTTCACAGCAGGGTGCACCAGAAAATTTTCTATAAAACATTTTTTATGACTTTTTCTCAGTTTCAAAGTGTATTTTCCACTGACTTTTGCATTATGGGGGGATCTCCTGAGAAAACATTTGCAGTTAAATGGGTTAAACCCAGTAAAATCCTCAGAGTTGGTAGGGCTGAGCAGAGCACTGAGGGCAACATCACACACCTGCATTCAGTTGACCCGTGGGTGGGGTGATGAGCCAAACAGAACAGTGGATCAGCTGATCCCAACAAACATGGCAAACCACACAATAGCTCCCACACAATATTCCCTAAGCAGCTATTAATCCGTACAGCGTTTTGGTATAGTGGTATTTCCTCCCCACCCCAGCGTCGGAGAAAATATATATATTTTTTTTGGATAAAATAGCTTAAAACCATGATGAATAAGAAGAAGACAAAAAGATAATGAAGAACAGCGCAGAAGAAGAAAAAGTGTTAATAGCACAAAAACTGTGCTAGATCAGCGTCGCATGACCTTCCAACACCCCCCCAACAATTTATATTATGCAACTAGGAGTCTAAAATGGAAAATGCTGAAAAGTAAAGATGGCACCACTATAAACACTTGCCTGTGCCACAATGGGCTGGGGCCGACCATCAGGCCCTACTATGAAGGCCTACTGGCACCACAGGCCAAGATGGGGAAAAAAAAGAAAAAAAAAAAAAAAAAAAAAAGCTGACTTTGTTTATGATGCCAAGTTGTAGGGTTCATCAGGGCTAACAAATGTTATTATAGTGTCATGTCTACAATGCATGGGTAAGCCAGGAAAACAACTTGAAGAGAACAACAAGAAGATGGACAATCTGTTGATCGGTGTCTGCGACACTGATAAAAATGAAGAAGTGTAATGTCTTTAAGCTTACTGCTGCCTAGAAGTCGGTGTTTTGGGCCATTTCTATCGAGTCGGGAAGCAAAATGGTCGTGCTGATTTCCGTTGACTTTCTTGGATTTCAGGGTGCGTATCCGAGTAAATCGTTTTCTCTCGACATAGCACAGACTTATATATACGGGTAACTCGATTTAAGCGAGTTTGGTTTACGCATTTTTTAAATAACGCAGGGTCCAAAATTCAAATGTTTAATTTAAATGTTTTTTCACTTATATGCGACATTTTATGGAGTGGCCACCATATGTCTCACGCAACTGGACTCACACGGCGCAGAGGCCACACAGTTGAGCTCAAGTTCTTGAACAACAATACAGAACCCACGCTGCCACGCTACTCAACAATAGGGGTGGGCAGGTACCAGTACCAGCTATACAGTATGGTACCGGTACCAGACTGCTCGGTACCGGTACCAATACTAGCCAGTTGCTCATGGTGTCCCTCATTTCTTCCTCACACGAGTGAGGCTGACACCGAGTGCCTGAGTGGATATCTCAGTGATATGGATACTCTCTCTCTCTCTCTCCACTGAATGAAGTGAATATTTATTTTTGATAGAAACCTACCTCTTGTTTGATTTACATTGTTTTTGATTTACGCGACCTCTTCAAGGACACAATACTCGCGTGAATCGAGAGTTACCTGTATTGTTTAAGTAATTCATTTTGAGCTTTTTGATAGTTCAACTCATTTTCTTTTTTTTTTTTTTTTTTTTACAGCTCGGCCTGTAGTGCCGGTAGGCTTTCTTCTGGGGCCTGGTGATTGGCCCAAGCCCATTGTGGTGCAGGCAATTTTTTTTATAGTGAAGCCAGTTATGCTTGGCTCATGCTGCCTCCCGGAACTCATTCTTGATTCACCTGGACGGTTTCTTCTAGAGTCCGGGTTGATGGGTGGTCTTCTGGACAGTATGTGGGTAGTCTTAGGCCACTCAGTGGTGAATGAAAAATCCCAGGTGGTAGCGTGGGGATTCAAACCAACGTTGTCCATGGCACTGTGAATGCTAAGCCCGCACACTAAACACTCAGCCACCGCCTATCCTTATGTACAGTCGCCCACAAGTGTTCGCTTACGCAATTACAGTTTATAGAGGTTTGGGGGTTTTTTTGGGGTTTTTTTTTCCAGCAGAGGAGTCAGTTCAAAGGTATCGCCCTCGACACTCCAGTGACGGGAAAAATAATACATCAAATACATACGACATGTATCTGACACTCAATGGTAGTAAAAAATAATACGTACGTCATACGTATCTGACGCTGGACGGGTTAAAGGCAACCCTTTACCAGAAACAGCAACCACAGCTGAATGAAACATTCATAGAAGGTAAGAGGATGGAGAACAGATGACATTGGCCACAATTAGAACAATGACATCAGTTTTGTTTACATTCAGGGCCATCTTGGCGAGACTTATTAGCTCTATTGCATAATGTTGCACAACGATGCTGACCAGTGGGTCAGGGTCAAGGGGACTCAGGGAGCAGGTGCCCACCCTTCTTGCACAATGTTTCCTCAGGCCATCTTGACACAACTTACCCACTCATTCCTCCCAGCCAATGGGAATATTTTCACTATTTTCGAGGCTCTGATCGTTAAATATGAAACTCAGGACTGTTTCTATCCCATCGCTAGACTTAAAATCACTGGCTGAAGAAGCGTAAGTTGCGGAGCCCCACTGTAGTCAAAAGACACACTCATCACTGGCAACAGTTCAAGCCTGTTGTATTCGCTAAGAACCCTATGATCACAATATCTTTATCTTACTAAAACTGTCATTTATCCAGGATTACATCTAACTCACTACAGTGGTTGAGACACCATTTTTGTGGTAAATTATTACATGGTATTCAGCACTTTGATTATCATTTTAATTTTTTTTTTTTTTTTTTTTAATCTGAACAATTAAGTAGTGATAAATGACTCTTAGCTGCAATAGATTACTACTTTAGTGGCAACTGATCCCTAGCTTTTCCAGTGATGGGTTATTATCTCTGGCAGCAATATGTTAATACCCATCAAGTTTACGTGGGTAAGTTTCACAAAATGCAGTGCGGCAGCACATTAAAAGTGATCGCAGCAGACTGGGTTATAACAAGGTTCTCGTAGGGAAGTTGGTCTGGCAGTGATGATTTTATGGTAGAGTAAGGAAATATATGTTGAGCATTATGCCTTACCTTATATAGGGAAGATAACTTAGTAAAGATATATAAAATTAAAGACCTTGCAAGTGAAACCTCAATCACTTCAAAACTAAGAAAGCTCAAGTGGCATCCATTAAATTTAATAAATTACTTCAATGCTGAGAAGGAATAACTTGCACGTAAATAAACATTCAGGCAAAGTGCGTAAGCATACAGAGAACCTGAGTAAGAATTGACGAGGTTTCACGTGCTGCCAAATCTTGGCTGATTTGCCATCCTAGGGAGGAATAAAACACATGAGTAAAGCTTTGTGGTTGTATTTCTTTGAACCATCTCATTTTTCATGTGCAATTTTACAAGTGACATTTCTCTTGATTAAATTACTACCATGGAACCAGAACTAAAATTATAGCCATGACCCTAGAGTGAAACCTTGTTAACTCAAGCTCAGTTCCATAAAAACTGATATAAAACAGAATAGAAGGAAAGATTTACAAAAGAAAAGGTACAAGACTTTACTACGCTTTGATCAACTATTATGAAGTCCAGTTCATACAAGGGGCAACTGTACAAGTTTGAACTCAGACTTTGTAGCTACAGGTGACACTTCCTCTCACCATCATCACGAGGCTAGAACAGGTAGACGTCAAAGTCCATCAAGTCGCTCAGACTGAAATCAAGATCTGGAATGTCCACACTATTATCAAACGTACTTCCTGTAAATGACTGCTTCCTGGGACGTCCCCTTTGCCTTCTGGCCGGAAGAGGACATGTGGGGTCATCTGCTGCTCCTGCCTCAGACTGAGATACCAAGCTAGAGGTGGTGCTCCCCGAGCAGGTTAGTCGCAGGTTGGCGTCCACCTCCATACTGCCCACACTGTCAAGGTCACCCAGGGCTTCCTCCAAGGCCTCCTCTAAATCCAAAATAGGCTCCAACCGTTCTTCTTCTTCACAGTCAACTGGACAACCACTAGACAGGCTGAAAGGCAAAAAGCATTCACAATATGAAATGGACAGGTGGTGTCATAGTGACTGAAAAATACTTGTCAGAGAGAAAGGGTGAGCAAATCCACAGCAAATTTTGTGATGACTACTTTTTGTTTTACAAAAATGACAAATTATATTCTCACCCACAGTAATGATAATGAAGAAAACCCATTTAAAGGGGCTACGTTGGTATGCACATTTCTCGTAATCACTTACAAACCTCAATCATAATTAACTTTGTTAATAATGCAACTAAAAAAAATGCTTCTTAACCTCAGTAAAAGTATCCCTTCACACATAGCTGGTCCAACAAACAAAATCTGACTTGAGAAGAAATTTAAAAATCTCCATATCATGTGGCAATTGCATATACAAAAAAATCAAGAGTTGTAAGAAATGCAAAGTAAGGTTCAAGTCTTATCACCCCATGCTCACCACACTGTTGGCTTGCTGTCAAACCAAAATCAGCTAAGAATTGAGCTTGATCATTGGTATTGTATTAAGCCATTTTCTTGCCTGCTCTGATAATGCCTAAGTCATGATTCTGCATGTATATCAGTGTGTGTGTGTGTGTGTGTGTGTGTGTGTGTAAATATATATATATATATATATATATATATATATATATATATATATATATATATATATATATATATATATATATATATATATATATATATATATATATATATATATATATATATATATATATATATATATATATATATATATATATATATATAGATAGATATAGATATACACACACACACACAGGTATCCCTCATATATTGCAGGGTTGGGTATCGGGAATCTCCTACATCACAGTGGTATAAAACACTTGACCCTTTGGTGCGTCGCGGACATTTCTCCTGTACCTCGGGTGTGTTCTGACTAGCGGTGACTTATCAGTGTCTTCAACAGAGGTGGGCGCGGTATTGAAAAATCAGCAGTGCGGTTGCGGTAGTGCAGTACTTTTTCCGGAGTAGTGCGGTTGCGGTAGTGGTTTTATTTTTTTTCTTTCCCAGTGCGGTACGTGGTGTGCAGTACTGCGGTAGTGGTAGTCAAAATAAAAAATACTTCAGTGCCTATCCTGGCTATCCAACCAAAGGAAATATGCTTTAAATAGTACAATTGCCTTAATATACAATAGATAAAGGAGGACTGGGGGAGGGAGAGAGAGGGAGGTAAGGGAGGAGAAAGGGGGGGACAGGGGAGTAGAGGATGGGAAGGGGAGGAGGGGGAGGGAAGGGAATGGGGAGGAGGGGATGGGGCAGAATATGAATCGGCTGTCACCACGGACGGGTCCGGGGTTGAAATGGCCGGCACCGCGCGGGTTAAAATAGACTCACAGTGTAGTAGTTTAGTCTGTCTATTTAGTATTTAATTTTGAACAATAACTGAAGTCAGCATGATTGAATCACTGATTCTGATGACTGATACCGATTGACTGAGTCCGATTCACTGTAAAAAAAAAATAATAATAAAAAAAAAAAATAAATAAAAAATAAAAATTATGCAAGTATGCCGCGCTGCAAATGTCGTTTTCAATAGTTTTCAAAGTACCGCAAAAAAGTACCGCAGGATTTTTTAGTGCAGTATTTTCAGAAATTTTGCAGTAGTGCGGTTCTTTTTTTGTGATGCGGTACTACCACACTACCGCACCAAGTACCGCACTTGCCCACCTCTGGTCTTCAACTCTCATTGCATTCATTATAGTGGCTCCTTGCACGGTGACTGATTGCAAAAGAAGCCCCTAAGCACGGAAGTTGGTATGAAGGAAGTCTGAATGTAAAGTCATGCACCTTGGGAGGGGAAATCCAGCATACCAATACCACATGGGAATCACTCCACTATCCACAACAGAGGCAGAGGAAGACCTGGGAGTTTGTTACCAGGCTACCAGTGAAAGACAAATCCTTGCCAACTGCAGCAGACGGGTTAACAGCAACTGGCTCACGGTCATATATATAAATGATATCAAGACACAATGGCCTTACAGGATAAAATGGTCTCTTTCTCCCCTCAACCAACATGAAACAAGGCTCAAGTTCAGGCAGCTGCTGAGGAAGTAATATGAATCTGAGGGGCTAGTTTCTCTAGCACAACAACTAAGGGTATTCAAAACATGCATGCATAGGCCTGGCCCCATCACTCCTAAAGGCCTGATGACAGAGAACAATATTTTAAGCTAGAAGAAAGCCAAGAGGAGGAGAATAAGGTGGATGTCAGACTCAGTCTGTATTTTGAATTGATTGCTGAGCTACTCAACCATGGGAAACTGATCAGCCACATCCTTGAGCAAAATTCAACACCCACCAATGGTTCAGATAGCTGTACCATCCTCAATAACAGGGTATTGGAGGACTATTTGTATAACTAGCACAAATACATGAACTCTGAACTCCCTTGAATAAAAGCAGATCACTGAGTTCTTTGTTAGGCACCCATTACCAAGCACAGCCTGAGCCTACCCCTGAGTGACAGGGATTGTCACTGCCACTCAGGGGCACTGGGGTAGGCTCAGACTGTGCTTGGTTACAGGCTCGTAAGATCAAGAACTCAGTATCAGGGACCCTGACAACATTCCTGACACCCCCTTCTCCCTCAGTGTCTGAACATACCCTTCCAAGAGGCTTACTTTGACAGGTTCATCAACAAAGAAACTGATAACCTCCTTGTCTCACAAGGGTAGACAGGATTAATATTAACCCAAGCCTTGGTGCCCTAACTCCCTACCGAAGCATGCAGC
>NC_066510.1:5625654-5715654 GCF_024679095.1 Eriocheir sinensis | reverse complement strand
AAATCACAGTAGTTTAATCATTGTTTCTACCCTACTGGCCTCCCCTCAGGTCTGGTCAGGGAGCTGTGACAGGTCAAACCCCAGACACAGATAGCTGTGCCTTGGTACAAAAAGAATGTGGAAAAATCACTTAACTTTGCACTGTACCGTACTATGAAAAAAAATCTACCGTAATGTCCTGCCAGTGAATACCATATGAGGGAATATCTCAGTGTTTTTTCCGTGAAAAAAAAATCCAGTGTGAGCATATGCCAACGCAGTGTGACACATCACTGGCTGGAGGAGGGAGGAGGGGAAAGTGCCATAACCTTTTTATTTTTGAGAATTTTGTCGTAAAACATTGTCGCAAGGAGGCCAAAAGATACACAAGCATGTGAGAATTTGGGGGAATAATAAGTCTTTTTTTAATATTTGCAACGGACAGTCCCCTGAATGTATTTAGAGACCACATGTGCCTAAGGGGGGTGATTAAGTGTTTCCGGCTGTCAAGAGTGTGGGCAGGGTCATCTTCACCACCTTCCACAGTGTGGGGCTAGGCCATTGGGTAATAGGCCACAGAAAGGGCCGCTGGTGCAATGACCTTTTAGCTCATCGGTGGCATAGTTGGTATGCTGCCCTCACCTCTACACAGAAGGGTTCAATCCCCCAGCACTCAGTGGTGTTCATTACAGGATTTTTTCACTGTTTAACCTTTTCGATGCTAAATACTCACAGTGAGGACTAGTGTAAATTGCCGGTGGTGCTAAATCCTCACTGTGAGCACCAGTTGCACTCAAATTTCCTGCATATGAGTGTGTTTCAACACTATTTCTCACCCCACAGCATTGCCAATTCAGTGGGTTTTCCATGAAATTTGGTGGAAAATCGTATCAGCCAAGCGCAGAAAAGCACAGAAAATCTACGGACGAGTAACTGGTGGATGTTGTTGTCCAATATTGCAGCATTTTTGCATAGCTTCACCTATCACCTGATTGATTTTTTGACCAAATAGTTGTAAATTATGCAGTTGGCAATACTATCCTGCCAACACCCTATCAAGAGATCTGCTCAGTAGTTGCCTCAATATGGCCAACTGCGCACACACACAAATGTACGTCTTCACAGGCAACACCCCACAAACGTGCCTGTACGTTCGCAAAAGAGGCTTACATAACCGAATCTTATAGATCTTGGCCTCCTCTTTCCAAAGGTGCTTTTGTTCTTTTAGCTGTGATGAATAGTTTTTGATACAGCTGTTAAAAGAGCGAGCACTTGCGTCACTTGCTGAACGTGCCTGTACAATCGCAGGAGAGGCTTACATAACCAAATCTTATAGAATCTTATAGATCGTGGCCTCCTCTTTCCAATGGTGCTTTTGTTTTTTAGCTGTGATGAATAATTTTTGAGATACAGCAGTTAAAAGAGACCCCCTCCCCCTGCTGGGCTGCCCGAGTGCACCTGGGGAGGATAGTCTTGTTGCGAGCGGTTAGCAATGGAAGGGTAAATGCAGTTTCCTTAATATTGCAATTTTCTGTATCACAGAAGTTACACAGTCCTGAATATGAGGGATAAGCGTGCGTGTGTGTGTGTGTGTGTGTGTGTGTATAAATGGTCAAACCTCAATATTCGCAGATTCAAATATCATCTGCAAAGTATAACGTAAATATCAAGTTAAAGCTCTGGGTATCCTCCTCCTTTTTTTTTTTTTTTTTTTTTTTTTTTTTTTAAGCACGTGGCTTCTAGCTCACCGCACACCTGCTGCCACCCTGCGCACCTTCATACTTACAGCAACCATGTTAGTAGTTGCTGGAAATACCTTTTACCAGACTACTTGGTTGACTACTAATTAGAAATGTGTAAGAAACGTAAGAAATGCATCGAAAGGTTGTACTTCATGAGACCTATATAAGTGATGTTAAAACACCCAATGCCTGTGAATGACACTGTTGTAATTATAAGTTTCAAAGCCTAAAAATGATGGTTTACAGGCTGTCACACACTTGTCTCTATTTTTTTTCAAATAAGTTCATACACACACACACACACACACACACACACACACACACAAACACACATCGGAGCGGAGTGGGAAGGACGTGCGCCGTGTCATCGTCTTGCCAGTTGTTGTTTATAGGGTCAGGGGTGTCAGAGCTAAACCTAAGAATTTTTTAGTGGGTGGGCACTGGACATTTTTCTTTTATTATTACCGAGTTAGTCATCGCATATTAAAGATCATACGTGTATAATTACCTTAGTAATGGACAGCTTACCATGAAAAGTGTGTGTGTGTGTGTGTGTGTGTGTGTGTGGGTGATTGGGGGGGGGACACTATCCCCCTCAGTCTGAAAAGAGAGGGGGACATCCCCCCATCCCCCCCACAATCGACACCCATGAATTAGCAGGGTTATTACACAAGTGACAAGGCTTGTAATAATTTGTAGTAGAGAAAAAACTAAACACGAAGATCAAAAGAGTGAAGTCCATAGAAGAGGAGGATGAACAAGGTAAAAAATCACACAGTGAATTACAGTCAAGAGTGAGAAGTTTGGAAGACGGAAAAAAAAACTGGTTCAGGAAAATGAGAAGTAGAAAGAGCAGTTGGTGAAATATGAAAATATGGCAAAGGAAGGACTAGGAGTCGTAAGAAAGGAAAATGAAGACCTGAAAGAGATAATGGGCAAGGAAGAAAGAGTAAGGGAGGAAGTACTGGGTGAGATAAAGACATGGAAAATATAACATGAAAAAGCTAACATAGACTTCCAGGAAATAATTGAAATGCAACTAAAAGAAGAGAAGGAAATGTAGAAAAAGAGGTGGTCAAGGTCATAAAACATAAAAAAGAGTGAGAGATGTAGTGGATAAGAAAAAGAGCGTTATAATATTCGGAATGAAAGAGAAAAACATCACATATAAACCAAGAAGAGATAAGGAAGAGCTTAAGTCAGTGAAAGACTTACTGAAAAACTTAAATGGCGAGGAAATACAAAGCCTTGAGGAGGAGCTGGAAGAGATTATAAGGATGGGCCCCTACATAGATGGAAAAACAAGGCCAGTTAAATTGACTAAAATCACAAAAGGTAACTGAGGAAATATTATACAGAACTAAACTAAGGGAAATGGACGATTGTAAAGAAATATATATATAAAGAAAAATAGAAATGAAGAAGAAAGGAAGAAATGGAATGAATTGCAAGCAGGACAAAAGAGAGAAATAATGCAAGATCAGAAGAGGAAAAAGTATTTTTTGGGAGATATGGGAGACAAAATAAAGAAATGGTACTTAAAAGAAAAGCTGAAAAAGAACAGAAGCTAGATAAGATTGAAACAAAAAAAGGGACTAAGTGTGATGTATACAAATGTTGACAGGATAATATTTAGAAAACTGGAACTACAAAACTACTTAAAGGAAAAAGACAACAAGATTGTATGTTTAACGGAAACCAAGCTGAATGACGTCATTCAAATAGTGTTTGATAATTACAATGTATGGAGGAAGGATAGAAAGGGTAAAGGTGGTGAAGGAGTGATGATAATGACGAAGAAGGAGGTATTATAGTCTGTTCACTTAAGTCCGACCCAAGCTGACAACATAAACCTAAGTGTGTTTGCAAGCCGAGTGCTGATTGGCTCTGCAATGGCTTCCAAGTTTTCTTTAACCTCTGTTTGTGTTTATCTCACGCAGGACTTTCTGCTAATCTGCACTGTGCTTATGAACACCCTTAGGTTTATACTGTCAGCTTGGGTCACTTTTTTTTTTTTATATAGTGAAATCAGTAGTAGCTATATGGAGAAGGAAAGGCGGAAATAGTGAGTGTTAATCTGGAGAACAAAAACAGAGAAATGATGACAATAATAGCAACCTATGTACCACCAAAAACAAACTCATGGAATAAAGAAGAATACCTATGAGGCCATGATTGAAGATACCATTCAGTGTTTGACTAAATTACTCAAAGCAAACAAGTCTTGTTACTTGGAGACTTCAACTGTAAGGAGGTAAATTGGGAAATATTTGAAAGTGGAGGTAGTGAAATGGCATGGGGGGAAAGATTTTTAAGATTAACTGTGGAGAATTTGATGATGCAGTGGGTGACGGAAAACACAAGATACAGAAATGACAATGAACCGGCGAGACTGGACCTGGTGCTAAAAAGGGAATGCACTTAGTAAATGAATTAAGGTATGGGTGCCCCCTGGGAAAGAGTGATCACGTGATAATAGATAAGGAAACAAGAGGAGGAAGGCACTCAGGGGGACGAATCACATTAAAGAAACAGGCAAAACTATAGGAAGGCAGACATGGAAAATCTTAAGAAATACTATGGTGAACTAGATTGGGAAAAGTTGAGGAGAAAAAGCGAGGTGCAAGAAAAGTATGATATTTTTATGAAACAGGAGTTATGAAATATGTACCATTGTATAAACCCAAAGAAAAAGGAAAAAAGGATTGGTTTAATGTAAGATGTGCAGTTGTGAAGGAAAAAAAAGACAAAGCATGGAAGAGATTGAAAAGAAATAAGAATCAAAGGAATAAAGATTTTAACATAGCAAGAAATGAATACATGAAAATAAGGAGAGAAGAAGAGAAAGGATATGAAAAGGTTATTGTCGAAGTGCAAGGAAGAACCTAAACTGTTTTATAGATTCATAAATGGAAAAATCAAACCAAGGGAAAAAACAGAAAGACTGAAAGATGGAAATAAGATAGTCAAAGATCCTAAAGACATGACTGAGCTGCTAAACAAGAGGTTCCAGCAAGTTTTTACAAAAGAATCACAATTCAATGTACCACAAGGTGACATGATAAATGTTTATATGGATGAAGTCATAGTAACTAAAGAGATATATAAAATTATGGAGGAACTGGAAGAGAGGAAAGCAGTAGGACCGGATGGAGTCTCAGGTTTTGTATTGGCAGAATGAAGAAATCAGCTGATTGGACCGATATATATCATAAAATGCTCAATAGAAACTGGTAAACTACCAAAGGAATGGCGGAGGGCTGAAGTCATCCCTATATATAAAAGCAGAAAAAAGGAAGAACCTCTGAACTACAGACAAGTATCATTGACCAGTGTGGTTTGTAAAACATGCGAGAAAGTGATAAAGAAACATTGGACGAAATTTCTAATAGAACATAATTTAATTACAGAAAAACAGTATGGCTTTAGAAAAGGACGCTCATGTGTAACAAACTTACTGAGCTTTTACTCAAGAGTGACAAACATAATACAGGAGAGGGACGGATGGGTAGATTGCATGTACTTGGACCAGAAGAAGGCTTTTGATAAAGTTCCACACACAAGACTACTATGGAAGCTGGAAAATAAAGGAGGTTTGAAAGGGAAAATGAAGGACTGGATGGAAAGTTACTGAAGGGGAAGAGAGATGAGAACAGTGGTAAAGGACATGAAATCGGAATGGAGGATTGTAGATAGTGGAGTGCCTCAAGGATCGGTATTGGCACCAATACTTTTCCTGGTATACATAAATGATATGCCTGAGAAAGTAAGCAGTTACATGAGCCTGTTTGCAGACGATGCTAAATTGCTCAGACATATAAGAAACAATAAAGACAAATTCTGCAAGAGGATCTGAGTAAGATTTGGGACAGGAGTATGAAATGGGAGATGGAGTTCAATGTGAAGAAATGTCATGTAATGGAAATGGGAAAGAGTGAAGGGAGACCAAAATGGACATATAGAATGGGAGATGGAGAAATATTTGAAAAAGTTCACATATAGAATGGGAGATGGAGAAATATTAAAAAAAAGTTCAAGAAGAGAGAGACCTGGGAGTGATAATACAAGATAATCAACAGCCTGAGTCATGTAAATAGGATATTCAGTGATACGTATAGAATGGTAAGAAATATAGAATTAGAATTAGCATTCCACTACATAGATAAGAAGATGATGAAAAAGATAATAACCACTATGATTAGACCAAAAATGGAATATGCGGAAACAGCGTGGTCTCCCCATCAGAAGAAACACACAAAAAATCTAGAAAGAATACAAAGGATGGCAACGAAAATGGTTCCGGAACTGGAGGGATTGTCATATGAAGAAAGGTTAAAGGAAATGGACCCACCAACACTGGAACAAAGAAAAGAAAGGGGAGACCTAATACAAATTTATAAACTATTGATTAAAATGGAGGACATAGACAATGAGGGGGTACTACTAATAGAAGGAAGAAACATCAGCAACACACGAGAGTACAGTAAAAAGTTGAGGAAAGGAAAATGCCTGAGAGACAAAGAAATATAGCTTCCTGCAAAGAAACATAGAGGTTTGGAACAGACTAAGTGAGGATGTAGTATCAGCTAAGGGTGTGCACAACTTTAAGGAAAAAATGGACAAATACAGATATGGAGACGGGACCACACGAGCATAAGCCCAGGCGTGAGTATGAGATTTCACAAGGTATAGTGGACAGGATCAGCCATCTAGGCTGGACTTAGTTTTCACAAATGAAGTAAATGTGATTGAAAACATTGATTATAACTTACCAATTGGAAAAAGTGATCATGTGGTGATTCAGTTCGAGATAAAAGAAGAAAGAGGAGAAGCAAGGAAGGAAAGACACAGAATTGGAAGGTATAATTTTGGCAAAACTAACTACACTGAACTGGGGAAATATTTTGAAAGCACAGATTGGTCCAGATTTGAAGAAGCAAGCGGAGTGGAAGAAAAATGAAATGTATTATTAGAGATTTACAATGAAGGGGTTAAGAAGTATTTGCCAAAAGTGAGAGAATTGCAGGGGAAAGAAGGACTAATTCAACATGAGATGCAAAGAAGCAAGGAGAAAGAAAGAGGAAGCGTGGTGAAGGTGGAACAGAACGAAGCGGCAGAATGTCTGGGAACTATATAGGAAAGAAAGAAATGAGTATATTAGAATATGCAGAGAGAAAAGATTGAATTTCAAAAGGGATATAATACACAAATGCAAAAAAACAACCGAAGCTATTTTACATTTACAAATGGGAAACTAAAACAGCATGAGGAAATAACAAAATTGAAAGTTAATGGCGAGGTGTATGTGGATGAGTTGGAGATGGCGGAAGAAATTAAAAAAAGCTTTCAAGAAGTATTCACAAGAAAAAGCGAGTTTGGCGTACCAAATAGAATAGGCTCAAGAGGGCCCTGCCTGTGTGACATAGAAATCACAATGCAGGATGAAATAAAATTAAACTAATGAAATGGAGAATCTAGATGTGAGGAAGTCACAGGGTCCCGACAGTGTTTCCAACTGGGTGCTGAAGGAGTGAAGGAATCAATTGGCGGATAAAATACACAAAGTTATAAAAAGATCATCGGCTGAGGATGTAGTCCCTCTGGACCGGAAAAAAGCTGACATAGTCCCCATCTACAAGAGCGGAAGAAGAGACGACCCACTTAATTATCGACCAGTTTCCCTTACGAGCGACCCACTTAATTATCGACCAGTTTCCCTTACGAGCGTAGTGTCAAAAATATGCGAAAGAATTGTGAAAAAGAAATGGACGAAGCACCTAGAGGAAAATTAATTCATCACAGAAAGACAATTCGGATTTAGAAAAGGAAGATCATGCCTGACAAACTTGGTGTGTTTTTATTCAAGGGTGATAGATGTTGTGCAGGACAGGGGTGTGGAGTCGGAGTTAAAATTTTCCAACTCCGGGAAATTTTAACGTTGCGACTCCGACTCCGGCCCCCATACCCCTCCCCCTATACTGAAAAAATTTTTTTTTTTTTTTTTTTTTTTTTTTTTTAGATGCTGCCTGTAATGCCGGTAGATTCTTTTGAGGTCCTTTTTCTTCCATGTATTTACATCCAAATTATGTGTATTCTATATAGACAACATCCAAATAATGTAAAAGAAAAAACTTCACAACTACATTACACGATAAATGATTACGTTAAGGAGTCGGAGTCGGGGGTATTTTTACTGACTCCGACTCTGACCAAAAGTAGCCACTCCCCAACTCCGACTCCACACCCCTGGTGCAGGAGAGATGGATGGGCTGACGCTATCTACCTGGATTTGAAAAAGGCCTTTGACAAGGTGCTGCATAGGAGGTTGATGTGGAAGCTGGAGACAATGGGTAAATTAGGAGGATGACTTCTAAAGTGGATGGAGGATTTTCTGAAGAACAGGATGATGAGAACAACTATTAGAGACAGGAAATCAAGTTGGAAAAATGTTATGAGTGGAGTTCTGCAAGGCTGTGTTGGCCCCAATTATGTTTGCAGTACATGTTAATGATATGATAGAAGGAGTGGATAGCTATATGAGTCTGTTTGCCGATGATGCTAAGGTAATGAGAAGAGTGGAAAAAGAGGAGGACAGTTTGCTGCTCCAGAGAGACCTGGACACAGTGTGGGAGTGGAGCAGGAAGTGAGAGATGGAATTTAATACCAAAAAGTGCAGTGTTATTGAATTTGGAAAGAGTGGAATGAGCAGAGGGACATTATAAGCTGGGTAAGGATAAGTTAGACAAGAAGAAAGAAGAAAAAGACCTTGGAGTGATGATCACAGAAAACTTGTCTCCAGAAAGACGTGAATAAAATATCAGCCGAGACAAACAATCTGCTGAGGAACATCAGAGCAGCGTTCACATATCTTGATGAGGACATGGTAAGGAAATTAATTGTGACCTTGATACACCCAAGACTAGAATATGCATCAGTGGCTTGGTCAACATCACTTAAGAAACACATTAGAAAACTGGAGAGGATAAAGAGAGCGGCAACAAAAATGGCACCTAGTCTGAGCGACCTGCCTTATGAAGAAAGATTGCTGAGGCTGAACCTCCCTACATTGGAAATTAGAAGAGAAAGAGGAGATTTAATAGCAGTGTATAGGGTGATGAATGGTCTAGAAAAATTTAATAGAGATGACCTTTGGATAAGAGAAGAGAGAAACTTAAAGAGGAAATGGAAAGCTGTTAAGAAAAGGAATTTGTAGAAGAGACATCAAGAAGAACAGCTTCCCGCAGAGATGTGTGGGGGTCTGGAAAGGGCTGGAGAGGGAAGTGGTTCAGGCTAAGTCAATAAGCGCATTTAAGGGCAAATTAGACAGAAGTAGTTGGAAAGACGGGACAGCACGAGCACAACTAGGTAAATACACACAAACACATCACAAAACCACAAAAACTTTAAGGAAATTATTGAACAAAAAGTGAAGAGGAAAGTCTGGAAAGAGATATAAATAAACTGCATAAAACGGAAAATATGGTACATGATCTGGCATAAGAAATTGTTATAACTTATGGAATAAGAGAAAAGAAGATGGAAATCATGACAATAAGAGAAAAAAAAAGGAAACTAATGGTGTAACAGAAATGCTAGAAGCCCAAAACAATGAAGAAAAAGAAAACAAATTAGAAGATGAGATGGAGAGGTGGTTAGATTAGGTCCAGATGTGGAGGGGGCATTAGAGTTAACCCCTCCGCTGCAACTGGCACGGATTTCGCCTTCACTGGTAGCCTGGTAACATATACAGTACTGTCTCCAAGTTTGCAGTAAATAGGTCGACGTTGCGGGTCGCAAACATTGAAATCGCAAACTTTGAACCATTATTCTTATGGGGAAAATTGAAAACCGTCGACATCTTGCGCTTGGCCACCCATCCGGTTGGCCAAGCGCATGTGTGCAGACAGCCCCGGCCGTGTGCTGGGCCCGAACAGCTGACGGGCGGCTGATGATGGAGGTGGTGGTGATGAGTGTCAGCGGCGTGGCCTTTGCATCGGCGCCACCTGAACAGTATTTTCATTGGGGCCCGTGTGTGTGCGGCTGTGTTTATTATGGATTTGGGCTTCTCAATTTGCCAATTCTTATTTTCCACATGTTGAATGGGACCCCTCTCTTTTCTTCCATCTCTTCTTTTTGAAAAAGAAGAGATGGAAGAAAAGAAAGAAATCCTGTGCAACATGTAGAAAATAAGAATTAGCAAATTGAGGAGCCTGGGCCCACAACAAACACAGCCACACACACACACACACACGGGCCCCAATGAAAATACCATTTGGGTGGCGCCGATGCAAAGGCCACACTGCCAACACTCATCATCACCATCACCATCATCAGCCACCCGTCAGCTGCTCAAGCCCAGCGCACGGCCAGGGCTGCTCGAACACATGCGCCGGGCTGCCCGGATCCCACTCGCCATACTTCCCGCGGCCAATGGAAAGGCCCTGGGGGTGAGTAAGAGCAAGAACGGGAGTCAAGGACCACAACAAGGTGTGAAAAAACCCAGTTTTAGCAGCCTTTTCCTTTTTCTTTCGGGTCATATCGCAATTTCAGTTTTCAATAAAAATCGTTTGGGGGTCCTATCGCAAACTCGGTGAATCGCAAACTTGAAACTCACAATCCTGGAGGAGAAGACCAATTTTGGGGGGAAACTGAAGGACAAAAAAATGAGGAAATAGTGCATAAGAAACAGACAACAGAAATGAAGGCAGTGAATAGGATAATGACAAAAAGATTAGAATTAGCAGATTATTTGAAAGAAGAGAATTCAGAAGCAGTATGCTGAGTGGATACCAAATGAACAGGGTCTACAGCTAAAAGTTGAGAAAAGTAAATATACTGAATGGAGGAAAGATAGGAAAACAATAAAGAGAAGTGATGATAATGGTACACTCTGGAGTTAAGGCGTCTCACACAGCGGGTCTCTCACAGTATTCCCTCAACAGCTCTCATAGGCGACACTTTACTGGAAATGGCAATCATAATTGAACGAAACATTTGTAGAGGGTAAGAAGACAAAGAGGTGCCACTGGCCCCACTTAGTCTGTTTTCAGTATTTTGCTTACATTCACTGCCTCCCCTCCACCCATACTCCCACCCATTTTGGTGCGACGTTTGGCACCGTCTTGCCAAGACTTGTTAGCTCTTTTGCTTAACATTGCACATCATGAGGCAACAGGTCAACTACACTCAGGGAGGTGCCCACCCTTCTTGCACAACTCCCAGCACAATGTCTGCTCAGGCCATCTTGAATTTTTGTTTAGTCTTTCATTTTGTCAAGTCACTTCGGGTGTGGTCATCGGCATTGGCACACATGCCACATCATCACCTCCACCCTCTCTCAGTAAATACTGCTCACCCTAGTCATTACTTCACTGGTTTATAGGTCTTTACAAGCATACTGCCAGAACTAGCAGATGCCAGCTGGCTAGTACTTGAGCCTTTATAGGTGACTGTTTACTGGAAACAGTTACCATAGTTGAATGAAACACTAACAAAAAACAAGAAGATGCAGCAGAGGTGACCCTGGCCACTCATAAGACTATGACATGTCCGTTATTTACAAAGGCGCCCCCCACACCGAACAACAACTTGGTGGGGTATTTGGCTACTGCCACTACCTTGGCAAAACTTGGCAGCTCCATTGAGTAGCATTGCATTACATTACGCCGCTACAGGGTCACCCGAACGAAAGTCTGGGGTGAGGCGAGCGCATGAGGACAGAGGCAGGGTAGGGAGAGAAGGTAGGAGGTGCAGGAATGCATCTCTATCTGCAGCAGGACACTTTAATATTTTATTTCTTAATGTAAATTTCTACATACAGATATAGACTTACAACTGATATGACTTACAATCAGACTGTTGGTCCCAAGCCCTGTCATAACTTGAGGACCACCTGTACTCAGGTGATGGTCTGCTTGTATCGTAGCCCCTCAGTGTTCAGTGCTTCAATAAACATAGATACATCCTTGTAGTTAAGAGGTGTATTTCTGAGTGTATAGCGCCTGTGTAAACATATTTGGTTGAATGGAATTACATAGATAACGCTCAGAATATACACCAAGTATCCAAACTTTCTGCTTACCCAGTACCTCTAAATCCCTGTGGTTGCTGGATTGTCTGGGATATTACTGTACTGGACTGGGTACTGCACACTGCACTTGCGCAAAGTCCTTCCATGGTTGCAATGCCAACCACTGATAAATAGTGTACATTTTCAAAAGCAGAATTTAGTGAGGATTGCTGTCAGTAGAATTTTGATATGGCCATTAGTTACTGAGAAAATTGAACAAGAGTAGACATTGATTGAAAGAAGATTATATTATAACTTTTACCATTTTCTTTTGGTGAAATTTAGAAGTTGACAATATAATCTTTTGTAAGCTGATGCGCTCCGCATAAGCACAGATATGATCATTTTAACTCGACACTCTTAGCTGCATAATTGTCTCGGCAAGTCTATTTGCACCTGTCCCCCCCCCATCTTTGTGGATATACCATTCACAGGTTTACCCCAAAATGCACAAAGTTGGCCCCAGAAGAATTTTTGCAGAACCACCCAATTCATGGTCTGCCTAGGGACGATTCAGCCATCCCTAAGGTGAGGATGATTTATAGATGCATAAAGCAGCATAAAATATTGTAAATAGCATTATTCATCAGTCAAACATACTATAGTCAGTTTCACTTCATCTGTCCATCAACAAAGTGTGTGACAGATGTGGCACCTGCACATTTCTAGTTTGTGAATACATGAAAATAAACTAACTTTTCTTTTCAATAATAGATATGAATAATTACGTATACATAAACTCACAACCGAACATGTCTCCTGACTACAAGTATGTATGTATGTATGTGCAGTATCAATCAATCAATGGGGACATACGCCGGGGGCGCGTTGCCTCGTCCACCCTTCGACGCCAAGTCTGAGGGTCCCTCCAGGCGAGTCTCCACGCAGGCCCCCCTTCCCATCCTAAGTATCTCCTGAAAGGATCTATTGGTTGCTCAAGCCACGAACTCCATGGGCGTCCCCTTGGCCACCTCCACTCAGGATTATCTCTTACAGAGACAACCCAATGAGCAAGATCAGCTTCTGGGTTGAGGGCTACATGCCTGTATAGCCGGAGTTGGCATTGATGGACCATGTAGGTAATAAATGTCGAATCAGTCTCACGGAGTAGTCGCTGGTTTGACGCAAAGTCATTCCAGTGATATCCCACGATTCTGCATAGACATTTATTACCAAAGGTATCAATCAGCCATTTAGTGTCCATGTCTCACAGCCATAGAGTAAGACAGAGAGCACAAGGGACTTGAAGATCTGGATCTTTGTCCTTCTGCACAGGTATCAACCATGCCATATACTTGCACTGAGGGAGTCCAAGCCAATCCGCCATAAGACTTCCTGGCGAGACTCACCATTGTTATGAACTACACTACAAAGGTATGTGAAATTTTCCGAGATCTCAATGTACTTGCCACACGCATGTACAGGCTGTATATACCGTTTCATCTAGCAAGCCTCCAAACACCTGGATCTTGGTCTTGGCCCAGGAGACCAAGTCCCAAGGGTTCTGCCTCCTCATGCAGTGCCTCGAGAGCCATCACCAAAACCTCCAGCAACTCCACCAGGATTACTGCATCATTGGCAAAAACAAGGGCAGTGACCCTGGTATTGCCAATGGATTCTCCACAATGTACAGTAAAAGTCAAATAATCCGGCATCCAGTTGTCCAGATATCTCAACAGTTCGTAATTTTCAGCTGAGGGTCACTTTTTACTTTTTTGGGGGTAGAATCAAAGCAAAATGGGGGAAAAATATAAAAAAAAATATTGAAAAAGAGAGACTTCAGGCCCTTATTCAAAAGCATTTCCTACAGTTGTCATCTCAGTTTATATTTACGAATTCTAACACGATTGGTTCCTTTCTTAAATACAGGCTGCCCAGCCACTTGTGCTCAGATAGTTGACTCGTTTTGTTGTCCTGACTGCCAAATTGGGTTTGAGAGTTAAACACACAGGAACTTGAGAGTTTGGAATATCTGAGCACAAGGAGCTGCCATATGGAACGGGTAGGCCATTACTGAGTCCTGTTTTTCCAGTAATTAGGAACCATTCAAGGGAGAAGGGACATAAAGCTAAGGAAGGTGATTATAAGCTCTGATAGTCCTGTCTCCCAATATATATATATATATATATATATATATATATATATATATATATATATATATATATATATATATATATATATATATATATATATATATATATATGTGTGTGTGTGTGTGTGTGTTTAAACAAAAACAGAGAAGTTTGTGTTAGTCCAAATAACTTCCTTTTTGTAGATTTAGAAACCTGTAAATAGAACAATATCCTTCACATGTACCGATTGCTTGAGATCATTTATATCGTGCTCATATAATACATCCTTACAAACACGTTTCATACGTTTCTTACATATTTCTTGCGAGTAATCAAGTAGTCTGGTAAGGGGTTATTATGGCAACCACTTGCATGGTTACTTAAGTATGAGGATGTGTGGGGTGTCCACTGATCCAAAAGTGCTCTGGCAGGTCACAAAAGTGCTCCAGGAAACCCACGGTTACTCAAATCTTTAACTTGATAACATCCACAGGCTACTCCAGATATTCAATGCTGTGGATGTTAAGGTTTGACTATACATATATGTTAGCATGAACTAAGCTCATGTTCAACTTACAAAAACCTATCAACACCACTAGGGTATTGCACAACATGAAGACCAAATCTGGAGAACCTGTCCATGCATTAAGACCTGCAAGTTAAAATTTTGGGCATTTTCTATCCAAAAGATATAGCAGGAATACACAGGTTTTCAAACTTCACACAAAATAGTAACTTACTGAGAAAGTCTAGAGGTAGAAACTATCACGCTTCCATAAACTCAAAAATTAACATAGGATCACTAAAACGGGCGAACGTACATCTACGTGAATGAGGTTTGGGAACGTGCAATGGGTATTGGGTTGATGTCGAGTTAGATGTCAAAGGTTCAAACTAGTGATGGATCAGTCGACAATGAGATGAAGCGACCCACAAGTTCACTAGCCCCGTGGTCGCCACTTCCACAAGCGGCTACAGCCAAGATTCCTGAAATTGGGAATTGTGGCATAGGTATGGTTGGTTGAGCAGGAAGAAAACTGCCATGATCTGGTGTTCCAACAATGTCACATGTGAGGAGCTGTACTACAAGCTCTTGGAACTTGAGTCTGTCTGCCTCCATTTCTTGCAACTTAAAGAGGATACAGGACCTTGAGCACAAGACAGCTGTCATTTCAGAAATGGCTCAATCATTACTTGAGGGCCTTGTGTCTTAACTTGGGAACACTTAGCATATCACTGTGAGGTCTGGAGAGCTCAAAACTATTGCTTCTCTAAACTAACATTAAACACAATGCAAATCAGAGCAGTGTTATGCATGACTTAATAATAATACACATGAAGCATTGCAAACTTCTTTCTGAATACATATATACATATATATGCTATGAATTTGCTATGGTTCAAGTGTAAGTTTTTTATGAGTTACAGGGGCTTGCTTTCTCTAATGTTTGGTCGAGCCAAAATGAGTTCAGGAAACTTCAAAACAGTGGCATCCTAAATCCTTCCATTGATTTAGTTCTTGACAGTTAGAGCTGGAGCAAGCCAATAAATTTCAAGGCAAGACAACGGAACAGCAACCTACCTCGGAGAGATTGGTGAGGGTGGCAGGTACGTGTACTGATCGACGGAGTTGTTGAGTGAACCCAGCTGATCATAGGTGATGGAGAGATCGGGAGAACTCAGGTGCTCTGGTGTGTCAATGTGGTCCGGGGAGTCCAACTGGATCACCTCAGCTTGCTTCTGTCGCAACTGTTGCTGTTGTTGTTGTTGCTGTTGGAGGTGCTGTTGCAACTGCAGCTTCAACTGTTGTTGCTGCTGGTATTGTTGCTGGTGAAGTTGCAGATGGTGGAAAGGTGACTGACCCAGCTGGACATGAGACTCAGTGTGGTCTAGACGACTTTTGGCCTTGTTTGTTCCACTCGTAACACGTTGTTTGTTCACAATATATCGGACGGGTTTTCGCACTGCTGTGCGGTTTGGAGTCTTTTTGTACAAACGCCGTGGCTCCTCATGCAATTTCTGAAATACCCCCATAATTAACTCCATATAAGGGTTCATTTATATACAATCAATTTTTAAAAAGATAAAATAATTCAGGGTATGAAATTAAGATTTTGCATGTTTACTTACTTTCCCCGGTTCATGATTATGTTCATGACATATTTCTTTGACAACTAGAGCTTGACCATCAATGGACGTTGATAGTCGAACCTTAAATGGGCAACCTCCTGCTGATGTTCTGGAAAAAAGAGATAAACTTAGTGAGTATGAATTCTTAACCCCTTGGCACGCTATAACGCAAATGGGAGGAAACAAAACATACATCGTAAGTTAACCCATGGCGCCATTGGCATTACATAAAAAAAAAAAAATATTATTCTAAAATAATTATTCCATTGATGCCACTTTTGGTGGGAGAGTAAAGGGGCAACTTTTGCAGGCGACATCATCAGCAACTGCTAGCCAGCAATTTTTGTGGCCAGAGAGTTTACACGGGAAGACAGCCGGGAAGTCTTACTCTTGGTCCTGGCAGAAATATTGTAAGTAACATAGCCCTACAAATTAGTCATTTCCACTGAGTAAATACATGGCAACAAATTAGCAACCTATCCTCACTAAATTAGATGTTTACCCACACTAATAAATGGGAAAAACTAGTCCCTGATGGTATAATAATCTTACTTATGAACACACACCAAGCTCATTCACTGATACTACTCGTAAGGGCTCGTTCACACTACAAGCAGAGCAGGGCAGAGCAGAGCAGAGCGGACCGGAGCGGCGCGGTTAGGTGTTCACATATAAGCAGAGCAGGGCGGCCTGCACAAGAATCATTCGCAGGCAACAGCCCGATAAACTCCTTGGTGTTTATCTTGAAGGATGATGAAAATGTAACAATTTACAAAGGAACATGGAATTTTGTTGTTAAAGCAAAGTCCCATGGCTGTGTGGGTCACTGATGATTGGGTATAGGATCAGAATATCACCAAATTAGCTTTTCTAAACATACGGCTATTATATATCATTAAATTTTACCTCAACTATGCACAATCTGGTCAGTTTTTGTAATTTTGGCTTCAGCAATAAAAATTCACCTATGTAGATAGCTTTTTGGCCATGTTGATGGAAGGGTGGAGACGTGGAGGACCGCTAGCTGCGAGCTGCAAAAAATACGACCAAATTTCCCGAGCGTGCCGCTCCACTCCACACTGCGCCGCTCTGCTTGAGGTGTGAACACCTGAGCGTCTGTACAGTCAACGATAGAGAGTAGTGTCATGGTTTTCAGAATGTTTAGCCTGGTGGCGGTATCTGGCAACTATACTACGGTGGCGCATTCACTGGTGATGTTAGTGACGCGTATCAGTGTGTACAGTGTGTGTGTGACCGTGAAATAATAATATTGTATAATATTATATTATATTATAATATAATGTAGTTAGAAATATACCAGATTACATGAATTCAATTTAGAAATGCAATAATGAATGTCTTCTACATGATGATGATGATGACGACGAGGTAAAACATCACAAAGTCTGAAACACTTTTTCTTATTAAACTTTGAAAAAACCGTGTGCAATGCTGTCCTTCACAGAGGCAGGCAGTGACTAATGCTCCTTACCATCAAACAGCAAATAGGCTTGAGGGTCTGTTGAACTCGCAGCCTTAATTCCCATCACTATAAAGCCTCAAAGACAATTCAGATTATCAAAAATCTAAAATCATTTCTCTGTGAAGATTACGTAATATCTAAGTATAAATACGTGTGTGTGTGTGTGTGTGTGTTGAGTGTGAGCGCAGAAAAGCCCGCGGTCGACGACGCCATCGTGTGAACGTTTATAGCCTATTATTACGTATAAATTTTTCAATAAAGAACAAGATCTCGGCTGTCAGGGATTTATTTTTGAAGTTAAAAGGCATAACAATCTCCCTTAGTAAGTGCAGTATATTTTTAAATGTATCATAGTTTGATAAACAACTTAGAATTGCTCTTGACTAAATTTGACCGAAACTAAAAGCTCGTGTCAAAATGTAGCGAAAGAGCCTAAAGAAAAAATATTTATTAAGCGTTAGCGACGGGCACTTTTGATAAATATCTATCTTAAAATTATGGAGAGTGCACCTGTGACCATCGATCACCACAACAGTACGATTTCGATAGGATGTAATAATTTTCATGTCGCGTGGAGGGGTTGCCAGATGTCGCTTTCTGAACAAAACTTACTGGACAGTGTGACACTGCTCTCTATAGCCAACTGTACATTCAAAACTATCCAAAAATTAATGCCGCTACTAACCGCTCTGCTCTGCTCTGCTTGTAGTGTGAACGAACCCTAATGCATATTTTCTTAACTAGATACATTTAAAGTGTTGTTGTTGTTGTTTAGGACTGCTGGCATTTGACTGAAGTGTTTGGTGAGGCTGGGCCATAATACCGAGGCCCATGGCAGGCTGTTCATGAGTGGGCTATATACATTATTTACCTCGACGATATATCCATTATAAATCCCTCTGTGCCTTACTTATTTGATTCTACCAATGTATGCCCTTCCTCTTCTCTCTAAAGTTATATTTGGAGCCAAGGCGATGTCAAAGAAGGTATTTATCTAAGATATAACCACTATAACTTCTTTTGTGCCCAACTCATTTAATATTACCAATGGAGCCACAGAGTTGTCAAAGAGAATCACCAAGTCGAGACCATCAGCAGTTTTGGGCAAGCTATTTTTCCCTAATTCTAACTCCACTGATATTTTCACATATGCTCCTCATGCAACATCTAACCAACTCGATTTGACTCACTGTAATAATTTAACATTTTTAATACCACCATTTGGTCAGTGATTATGAGCAAGGACACAGCACACAGGCTGAACATGTTTTAGTATGGCAGCAAAAGTTGCTACTGTAGGAACCCAGAAGCCCCGCTGCCCTGACAAAGCCACAGATACTAACCCGGCTTAAACAAGGAAGTAGACGTGAGAAAAAGGAAATGAGGCGAAGTCAAGCCACATGTAAGCACCAGGCCTAAACAGAGGTGGGCAGACCCAATAACTGTGAGGGGAAACGATAAACAATGGACAAAGAGAAAACACATAACATGACCAGCGCCCAAAACAAGCAGGGTGCAAGCACACATAGCCAGTAGGCAAAAAAGGTGTGGCAAGCAGAAGGCATTCCCATAAGTGGAGGAATGAAGTGGGTGTGATGACAAATGCAAACAGAGCAAATAAGTGAAAGTGGATATGTTTTTGAAGATAATGACGAATAGCAGAAAGGTAAATAACATGGGTGGTTACTGACAAAATGTCTTGCCAAAAGGGCATCAATAAGAAACTAGACCATTGGTTATGTGGAAAAGTTGGTGTGACAAGTGTTATTAGCCCGGCCGAAAGCTAAGAAACGAGTTGAGTAGAACTAGTGCATTTAGCAGAGCTAGTCCAGCTCTCACAGGAAGCAGATTCAACAGCCCAGCTATGGCTGTGGTGATCATCTTACTTGTGAGCAGAAATTAGAGATTCTAGGGCAAGTAACAACTCAGTGTAAATTAATGGCCTAGAGCAGGAGTTCCCAAGCTTTTCCTAGCACAACCCCATTCAGCACTTTAAACTGTTCATATATATATATATATATATATATATATATATATATATATATATATATATATATATATATATATATATATATATATATATATATATATATATATATATATATATATATATATATATATATATATATATATATATATATATATATATATATATATATATATATATATATATATATATATATATATATATATATATATATATATATATATATATATATATATATATATATATATATATATATATATATATATATATATATATATATATATATATATATATATATATATATATATATATATATATATATATATATATATCCCAAGTGTTTATGTTTATTTCTACATTTACAGCACTACTGTGAATTTTAGGTCAAGGAATGATGGATTAATTGAGTGTTTCCGTTTCTTGGTGGAAGTTTCAGATGGTGTCTTTAAAAACCTCTCCATAATGGCTGGCCGCTGGAAAAGGAATTGTACTCATATTACTAAATATATTTCAATTAATGTTATTAATCAGCAATGTAAATAAAGTATTTTCAAGAGTAACGCAACATCATCACTTCTATTCCCAATGTGATACCTCCTTTGCTGCGCAATACATAACATAGCATTGCACCATCTTACCACACTAACAAGGGCCGCTTTCAGTCATTTTGTTTGTTTTGATCGTTGCCAATGGCGGCGATCGCCGCTATGGTATTTCCACTTAAAACTAGCCGATGGGGTAGTGGCGGCTGCGGGGTTAGCCTAGCTACGCACCTTACCACACACTCTCAACACCTCTCGCTTCCTCTGCAGCCGCCACTACCCCATAGGCCAGTTTCACGTGGAAAACTATAGCGTCGATCGCGGCCATTGGTAACGATCAAAACAAGCAAAGTGACTGAAAGCGGCCCTTGTAAAACACCACATAAAATTGCGGGGGTGAAAGCACAAGTGAGTGCTCTCACTCCTGCACAGAGGTTGATTTGTTATGTGAATTTAATTTCATCAGTTATAAAAAACCATGGAAGTGAGGATTCTTTTACATATATACCAAAGTTCTACGGGTGCTGACAATAATGATGATGTGAAATTTTTGGAATAAATTAGTAAATAGGGAGATAAAACGAAATTTAGATTCCGCGAATTCCACGAGATGTAATAAGAGCGGGGAGGGTAGTAATGGAGTGAGGGAGAGGGGGATTCAACGGTCAGTCGTGACTCGTGTGAGGGTGCTTGAAGCAATTATTTATTATTTGACTTGTTATTTATTCTCAATGAAAGTACTATACAGCACTGAATTTCACATGGTCTCGTAATCCCTGCTTGGATATTTCGTACACCCAGACCTTGGGGGTACCTCAGCGACCCCACCAACCCCATGACCTCTTTATGACCCCACATAATGAGCATTCCGACCCCACTTGGGGTCCCGACCCTGGTTTGGGAACCCCTGGCCTAGAGATTAAGGTGTAAGAAATGTGTGGTTGGATTACTTGTATAGTGATTGCTTTGGCATTAGGAGGTGAGTGAGATGGAGAACCACTGCCTGTGGTATGACTTGTGCTTCTATGAGTTTTGTAGGTAATAGGTAACAATTTTACTTAAGTATCTTTGTTGTATTACGATGATTTGTGATTTTATCATACGTCTTGTGCACTGATGATGTGCCATGATTAGTGTTCTTTGCTACCAAGATGTTGTATGTTGAGTGGGGTGTTATGTATTTTCATTAGTTTAAAGCAAACTTGAGATAGATTTTTTCCCTTGTTTAATCCCCAGATCCAGTCTCCATATCAACTTGAACTCAGACCCCGTTACCATGGATACAACACATTAAGGTTGCTTAACCCTTTCATTGCTAAACGCTCGCAGCGAGCGTTAGGCATATTTGCTGGTGGTGCTAAACGCTCGCTGTGAGCTCCAGCCACACTCAAATCTCCTGCGTATGAGTGTTCCAACAATATTTCTTACAATACAGGATTGCCAATTGAGTGGGTTCTTCACTAAATTTGGTGGAAAATCATATCAGCCCAGCATGGAAATTCTACGGACGAGTAACTGGTGGATGCTCTTGCCCAATATAGCGGCATTTTTGCATAGCTTCACCTATCACCTGACTGATTCTTTGACCAAATAGTTGTAAATATTGCAGTTGGCAATACTACCTTGCCAGAACCTCAAGAAGAGATGTCTGCAGTTCTCTCAAAATGGCTGATCATCCTGCACGCACTGACGTAAGGGTTCACATTCATCACTCCCTGAACGTGCCTGTACGTTCACAGGAGAGGCATACATAACCAAATCCTATAGATCTGGGTCTTCTCTTTCCATTTTTTTTTTTTTTTTTTTTTTTTTAGCTGTGATGAATAGTTTTTGAGATACAAAGATTAAAAGAGACACCCCCGACTGCGCCTGAGAGGTTAGTCGCGTCCCGCACCACGCGCAAAGAAAGGGTTAAAGCTTGATGAAGAAGTTTTCTAGTGTGTCCATATTCATCAGTTAAAGAAGAGAATAAACAAGTGAGTCTGAAGGAGGAACCACAAAACTGATGTTGCTGGTGAAGACCAACATGCTGGACGTTTTTTCCCCAAACACAGACCAAAAACAGTTCTCAACGACAACAGTAGCTGCAAGTTGCCCCGTGTAAAGCCCTTTCAACCCCTTCACTATAGGCAGGCAAAAAGGGCGCTCTGCCCCCATATCCGGGATGGCCGCACGCACCAAATTTTTAATGCCATAACTGAATATAACTCTAGTAACCCCTTCATGACGATGATGCCGCAGGCGTCATATAGTTCTATCTGACGTGGGCAACGAGCATGACACCAGCGCCTGAGAGCAAGAAGATCTCTGGAAATTGAACGGCGCGCATAACTATATATCTGTCGATGCTAAGTGACTAACTGGCACCTCTTTTGTCCCTTACAGAGATTCGTATTCGAATACATTCGAATAATGTATTTAGATGTATTCGTATTTGTATTCGAATAATTGTCATCTGACATCAAAGTATTCGCATTTGTATTCGAATACTTGAGAAAAGTATTCGTATTCTTCGAATAATATGCCAAATAATCTTAAATCCACCATCAGAAACAAGTTATTGTTCCTTCCAAGTTACAAATCTTCGTTCCTTTTTGTCCGACGTGTATGATACAGGTCAATTGCATTTCAACCTACTTGTGAGGCCTCTCTCGATCACTATATCCTTCCCCTACCATTCACTCTTCCTTCCCTCATCCTCTAATGGTGTCATGACTTGTATGAGACCCGTATACCGTCCCTCCCCTTCCCTCCCTCGCCCCTGCTAGCTAGCTGAATCTACGAGACCGAGACGCATATTCACCCTGGCCGCTTCTTACCAGTACCAGTATTCTCCCTCAGTCTGTCACTCAGTTAAGTTCTCGTTTTTGTTACTAATACACAGTAGTCATGACTAGTCCTCCAGCCACGTGGAAACGACTGCCGTATACGCAGAAATATACAGAAAAATGAGAAAGTGACCCGTTGTTTAAAAGTTGGTTGACAAGAAGCGGCAAGGTGCCTATGTATTTCCACAGTAAACTGTGTAATTCTGACGGCAAGGCAGGTAAATCAGAAATAGAAAAGCATGCTGCTGGGGCAAAACATAAGAAGATAGTTGAAAGTGCAAAACATTTAGTTAGTGTACTTGATATGCCTAGTGTTTGTAGAGAAAAGCATGCATGGATTGTTGGAACTTATGACAGCTGACATCTACAAAACTTCAGATCTACAGGAACAGCAGTCATTCTAGGTAGGTAACAATAAAGGCTAACTATGTTTGCAAGTAGCTACCATCATATATATATATATATATATGTATATATATATATATATATATATATATATATATATATATATATATCTATATATACAGTAAAACCCGATTATCCGAAATGGAAGGGGAAGCCTCTTCGATAAGCGATTTTCGGATAATCCGGATTTATGGCCGCCATTTTGTGAGGTCAAGCACAGGTAGAACGATGCGCGACTGCCCAGTGTGAAGTGTGTGACGCGACTGCCGCCGACTGACGATGTAAACAATGAAACCAACAAACACACGCCACGCTAAACAAAGTAGTACGCTTAAAACATGTGATGTAAATGTTTTATTGTATGTTTGTCTGTGTGTCTCCTTGTCTGGACCAGTGTATGTTGATACTTGTGAGCGTTGCAGATCTGAATTGTGAATGTTGCAGAGTGCGATTGTGAATGGTTGTGCAAGCTTGCAAGTGTGACCTTGATGCATCGTGCAGGTGGAGACACAGTATGATGACTCATATTATAGCGCAACTCTTAAGTTGGAAGTTGAATGTTGAATGTAGTGTATAGGGGATTAGTGTTTGTGTCGTTGTCTTGAGAGTACGTGTGAGAGTAGTCGTGCAGTAGTTTGTTCGTTACCGCACCTACGCCCTTGCTGGGGCGAAGGTGCGGACGTGGTGTTGTTAAGAGTTTGTTTAATGTTTAGTGTCTAATACATTGATCTATTCGTTACAAGCTATTTCGGCAATACGTATTAGAAAGCATATTCATTTTAACTGTTCTTATCAATTTTAAATGTGTTAATATAGTACATATGTAGTTACTTTTATTTATTTTTGATGTTTTATAACGTTTTAGTATAGAAAAAAAAATTAATTGCAGTATCCAGATCAATTTCGATAATCCGGTTTTTCGGATAATCCGCCGGATAATCGGGTTTTATATATATATATATATATATATATATATATATATATATATATATATATATATATATATATATATATATATATATATATATATACATATACACAGGTAACTCTCGATTTACGCGAGTAAATCTGCAGGGTGCGCCAGAACATTTTCTATAAAACATCTTTTATGACTTTTTCTGTTTCAAAGTGTATTTTTCAAAGACTTATGCGTTATGGGGGATCTCCCAAGAAAAACTTTTGCGGTTTAACGGGGTTAACTCATAAAAATAATGAACATGCATTATACATCAGAATATGAGGAATTTCAAGTTGCCCAAAGAGAAAGCACATATGTCTGATCATGTTATTAAACCAGTATGTCACAAATGATGTTAACCCGGTAGCAGCGACGGGCCAAATTTGTGGCTTCACCGTGTAGCAGCGACGGGCCAAATTTGTGCCATGATATTTACCCCCAAAAATAGATTAAACATAATCTGATCACAAATGTTTTGATATATATTATGAAATGGGTTGTGTGAGGGGTGATTTTTTCTCATTTTTCTCGCTTGGAGGGACCATTTAGAAATATGATCCCCACTGCTACTGGGTTAATATAGGCTTTCAGTATACCTCTACAATTAAAATCATGTCAGTATCAAAGAAAACATTTTTTTTCCAATGCTTGTGTATATGAAATTTCTTGTAAGGATTGTTAATTGATTGACATTGGTAGAACAGGTGGGATCTTGACATGTGAATGAAAGCGCACTAGTATGCAATTTGAAGCGCTAATGAAAACAGTGGTTCATCCCACCGATGCATCCTGACAATTTTCAACTATCACTGAGTGGCACAAGATTACCCACATGCTGCCCAGATCTTCAATCAACCCTAACTTCAGCGACTTAGTACAAATGAAGCACCGGTGGGCAGCATGGACCAAGCAAGTCATATATTACGGCAAACACTAAGAATAAAATTTGCCTGTATCACAAACAGGCTCCAAGAGACCTCTCAAGAGAGCCAACCGGTACTACAGGCATCACCTAAAAAATAAAATGAAAAAGAGAAAAAAGTGGAAAACAAATCAGAAGACTAACTGTGTGGGATAATAGACATCTGTTGTATAAAATAACGATTTGAAGAACTTGGTATTATCAAACCAATGTGTATAAAAAACAATTATATCCTTTTAGGCAGCGCACACTCGGGGAATCCCCTGGCCACATCCCTGCCAAACTTAGCCTTATTATTGGATTATAACACCCATTCCCTCTGCCACCCGAACTCACATTCTCTCTCTCTCTCATTTATTGTGCTGTGCAAGCAACTGCTCTTGAAGGTAGAATTATTGTCTTTGTTAGCCTTTCCTCTAAGAAATACTCGTCCACATTGTGAAAAAGTTCTTTCTCCGGGCTGAGGAGCATACAGGAGCGAATCAGAGTGGCTGCCATCGTGGGTGGAGGTCAGGGAGGAAGTTCAAGGAAGTGACAAGGTGTCCTTGACCAATGACAAAGTTGGAAAGCGATATTTCCAAGTGTTATGGAATTTATACAATTTACTACTATTATCCTAAAAGTGACACATTCATCACACTAAACAGCCCAATTTCATAATTACGAAAACTTTAATACACAATTTCAAATAATAAATAGCTAACAGAAGAGTACAGTAACTCAATTTATGCGAGTATTGCATCCTTGAAGAGGTCGCGTAAATCAAAAACAATGCAAATCAAACAAGAGGTAGGTTTCTGTCGAAAAATAAATATTCACTTCATTCAGTGGAGAGAGAGAGAGAGAGAGAGAGAGAGAGTGTCCATATCACCAAGATATCTACTCAGGCACTCAGTCTCAGCCTCACTCATGTGAGGAAGAAATGAGGGACACCATGAGCGACTGGCTAGTATTGGTACCGGTACCGAGCAATCTGGTACCGGTACCATACCGTATAGCTGGTACCGGTACCTGCCCACCCCTATTGTTGAGTAGCGTGGCAGCGTGGGCACTGTATTGTTGTTCGAGTGGCGTGTGGGAAAAACTGAGCTCAGCTGTGTGGCCGCGGCGCCGTGTGAGTCCAGTTGCATGAGACATGGTGGCCACTCCATAAAATATCGCGTATAGGTGGAAAAAATGTGTAAATTAAACCTTTATTTGGATTTTGGCCCCGCATTATTTCAAAAACGCATAAACCAAATTCGCATAAATCGAGAGTTACCTGTAATAATAAATAGCTAGCAGGAGAGTTGGATCTAGTCATGGATCTAGAAAAAGCTTATGACTCATGCGATCAGTGAAATACACAGTAATTAATCAAACATTAGGATAATCTAATATTCCATGTAATAAGCAGTGATCTGGAACATTATTTTTTATTGTTATATAAGCAAAATCTCAATTTATCAGAAATTTTTTTAACGTTATTTGCTTAGTGGTATTTTCCTCGACAGTTCAGTAAAATACTGTAATAAATCAAACAACAGGATAATCTAATATTCCAAGTAATAAGTAGTGATCTGGAGTATTATTTTTTTATTGTTATGAAAGCAAAATTTTCACTTATTAAGAATTTTTATTTATTCATTTATTTTTTACGTTATTTGCTACGAGGGTCATTTTTCCTCTACAGCTAATTACTGTTACATAATGCAATGCTTATATTTTGGAAGAAAACTGTTACCAAACTTTATATGTATTTGGATGCCTGTTTTTTTTTCTTTTTACATATATACTTATTACCTTATAATTTTTTATTTAATACCTGGTACCATTGCAACACATCTGAGCCCTGGCTGAGAACAAGTCCTTGCCAGTGATAACTGGGCAGAAGACATCTAGTTAACGAACACTGACTACAGCTTGTGTCATCAAATTTGGCCCAGTGTAACGAAACGTTCATTAACTTGCATAACATGCTACAGAATAAAGACACATTCTTTAATTCCATGTCTATGGAATATCACAGTACTATTATACCATAATTATTCCAAGCTATTATGCACACCTAATAAAGCAATTAGTCAGTCATTAAATCTCATACAAAACATCCTATTGAGATAAGAGAATAAAGAACAGTACTGTAACATTTAGTAGAGATATGCTTCAACTTAAAATACTGATAAGATAAGGCTTACTTCAGATATCTTATCTACATTCTGCATCAGACTCTGCATCAGTTAAAGCTTCCAAGACAATTTCTCTTTTATAAAATCCTCTTACAATAACTTGATATGTAATACATACTGATTGTGTATTTTTGTTTGGTCAGATGGTCTCCGCCCTCCAAAGACACAGGAGTAGGTCAGCTCGGCATACTTAAGGGCTGGGTTGAGGGACTTGCGGCGAGCCCTCTTGGCAGCAGCTACCACAGTTCTGGAGTCCCGAACCCAAAGCTGAACTTGTTCGAGGTCTTGAAATTCCTCCAAACGACTGCTTAGCTCATCAAATGTATAAAACTTGCTGCCCACTTTGAGCATCGCCGCAGCCTCCACACCCCCTGAGGCAAAAATTAATTTATGTTAACTAACTATTATTAACCAGAACATCAATTAAATAAATGGAAAAACTAAAATGTCTACAAGCATTCTGGCTATCCAATTTGTTTACTTTTAGCTTATCCTTTCTCAATGGCTTAAAATTTTAAAAGCAAAAAGTACAAAGTAAATATAAATCATTGATAGCCATTCTTCATCCTATCACCATATGAGAAAAAATAGTAATTGACAATAAGTCACTGGTCCAAGAAGTTAAGGATGAAAAAACACCTATATATAATGCATTTCAAATCATCCTCAGGCCAGTTCCTAAGCTATTAATTGCCAGTGCATACAAATCATAGGTGTGACTGGAGAGCTGAGTCTTGGGGGAAGGAAGTAGACAGGGATAAAGGAGGTGGGTGGCTTGATATAGATGATGGTAGACTCACAGTGATGAACGTGCCAGTTTTTATACGTAACTGATGATCATAATGGTGATTATGATTTAGATCTACACAGCCATATACCCTTCCATATAGCCATAAAAGTATATATGTTTGCCCATTCCTCCAAACATCTGCATGGCAAATATCTTCAATCTGAGGAATCTGTGGCTGGATAGGAAGGAACTACAAGCTCATACCCTCTTTCCTGAATATTCCCTATCTTTGGTATATACATGAACTTTAGGAGCTTCTGCCTCATGAGGGCAATGTTCCCTGGGTGCTGTATGAGGCAAGGCCAAGGCATCACCACCATTCTTCACTTTGCTGGAGGTTTTCCATTTCGTACCCAATGGTGTTCAAGGTTGCTGCCACACTGATGGTTTGGGACTGTAGCCAGGAATTTAGCGAGTTCCCTCTTAACCCAGTACCAGTAATAGGCCAAATTTGTGGCTTTAACATGTATCAGCGACCGGCCAAATTCTTGTTTTGACCAGAACCCCCCAAAATAGAGAATACATAAATTGATCACAAATGCGTTGATATGTACATATAAAGGTTTGCGTGTGATAATTTTTTCTCATTCATTCGCTTAGAGGGGCCTTTAACCCTTAAACTGCTAAACGCTCGCAGCGAGCGGTAGCGCCTTTGCTGGTGGTGCTAAACGCTTACTGCGAGCTCCAGTCGCACTCAAATTTCCCGTGTATGAGTGTTCCAACACTATTTCTCACTCCACAGCATTGCCAATTCAGTGGGTTTCCCACTAAATTTGGTGGAAAATCGTATCAGCCTAGCGGGGAAAATCTGCGGACGAGTAACTGGTGGATGTTGTTGTCCAATATTGTGGCATTTTTGCATAGCTTCACCAATCACCTGACTGATTTTCTTACCAAATAGTTGTAAATTTTGCAGTTGGCAATACTACCTTGCCAGCACCCCGTGAAGAGATTTCCGCAGTTGCCTCAATATGGCTGACTGTCGCGCACGCACTGACATAAGTGTTCACAGGCAACACCCCCTGAACGTGCCTGTACATTCGCAGAAGCATACATAACCAAATCTTACAGCTCTGGGCCTCCTCTTCCCAATAGCATTTTTGTTTTTTAGCTGTGATGAATAGTGATGAATAGTTTTTGAGACCCCTCCCCCCGTTCGGCTTCCAGAGTACGCCTGGGGGGGATAGTCGCCTCCATCGCCGTGTGCAATGAAAGGGTTAAGAAACATGATCCCTGCAGCTACCGGGTTAAAGGTGCGACTTTACCCCTGACTTCTCGGGTGTGTGCTGGGAAGCAGTTGAAGAGGTGGGTGCCCTTCCTTGATGTATTGAAGGCCAGTCTGATGGCAGGTGAAGATGGGCACATTTTCTTCCCATTCTGGATCCACCAGGTTTTATGCATTTTATGGGCTGTCTTGAGTGGATTGATCTGATCCTTGAGGATTTTCCTCACATAAATAATCGGGTATCTTTCCAGTTTTCTTCAGGTGGAGTAATTTTTATTAAGCTAGTCTCTGCCAGTAGTTTACTTTTCCTTGCACCTGTTGGTCATATGATTAAATGCTGTCCCTTTGATTGGGTGGAAAGGGTTTATTTATGTGGAGCCCAGAGTCAGAAGCAGTAATCAACGCAGGGTACTATTACTGCTTTCCATAGCGTGATGAGGGCTGTGGGATCCCATGTGCATAAAGTTCCAAGAACGTACTCCATTAATAGTTAGCATTGTCACTTTCCTCAATGTGGACATCAAAGATTACATCTCTCAACAAGGTCATTCCCAGGTCCCTGATGGATGGTGTTATTGATAGTGGTACTGCTTGGGCCTTGGAATGTTGTTGTTTTTCATTTTTGCCAAACTTAACTACTACAACTTTTTCATTAAACTCCACATCATGCCCATTTGTATATTGTGCACAGGTCTTGTAATTTTATCATGTTCTGTATTCTATTTATTGGTCCAGGAAATTAATATCATCTAAAGGGCTTCACTAAAAGTACTTTCCTAACTGCACATGAGATTTGGAGGGATCATTAAATTGCACATCATACCCATTTACATATTGTGTGCAAGTTTTGTAATTTTATCTGTATGATATCTATGGGTCTAAGAAATGGATATCTAGAGGGCTTCATTAAAGTACTTCCCGAACTGAACATATGAGATTGAGAGGGATCAATTTTGCACAAGATCGATGTTTTACGAGAGCATAAACGGTACTTTTAGAGCATTACATAATCTACAGGTTGGCCAGCCCGCCGCCCCACCCCCGCCGCGGCCTCACCTCACGAGCACATGGCTTCAGGTGAAAGCATTCTTCCGCTTCTCCCTGCCGTGCCCCGCCGTGATAGCCAAGACAGATCAAGACGACACCTTTCCCAAATGCCTAGATGCCTTCCCTGACAAACTTCACCACCCCGCGACGAAAAAAGTGATAAAACCTCTGTCGCCTCTCACCCCTCCCGGAGAAACTAGCCGCGAACCTTTCCTTCAAGTTCAAGGTCGTAACACTAAATGGTTAATCCCGCTTAATTAACCGATAAATCCACCACCACCACGACGGCGACTCCAGGTGAATGGTGAGATGATGAGGACTTGAGAAACTCACCGCAAACCTTTCCTTCAAGTTCAAGGTCATAACACTAAAACGTTAATCCCGCTTAATTAACCGATAAATCCACCACCACGGCGACTCCTGGCGAATAATGAGCTGGAAAAGAACGGTAAATCACACGCCAAATGGTTCAGACTCAGAGTACGGGACGTTTTTATCTAATTATACCGCGTCTTACAATCACCCGCTGGACTCCCTCTCCATCCACCTCTAAACTTTCACGGGATTTTGGGAGAAAGTACACACGTAGACGCCCCGCCACCTGGTCCAGTCCATCCCTGGTGCCCTGCCCCCCGTACCTTGCTTAATAGTTGTGTGTTGATTGGTGAAACTCGTCTTATTTAGTCCATTTTGTGGGCGAGTTTCTACTGCCTCGTGCACGCCATATCAACACACAACTATAGAGGACGGGACCTTCCTGCTAACAAGTGACGCCCACCATCCGCAACATCCATCTTTACAATTTATTTTACCCTCTATACACCCCATTGCCTTTGTACATGTATTAATCAAACTATATTTTACCCCTGCATATATTTCTTTCATAGGCTTATACTCTTACGAACGATTATTATATATATATTTTTTTTTTCATCTGAGTATACTGAGTCAGGTATCTTTATGAATGTTACAAGTGAAATACTCTGGAAATTATGTTTAACTATTTTTTCCACTTAATTCACCTCTGGAAAAATGTGTGTGTGTGTGTGTGTGTGTGAGAGAGAGAGAGAGAGAGAGAGAGAGAGAGAGAGAGAGAGAGAGAGAGAGAGAGAGAGAGAGAGAGAGACGCGGCATCTTTGGCCGATAATCAGATTTCGTTTGAGAAAAGAGAAAGAGAAGAATCTACAAAATTTCACGTTAAGATGAATAAAATAAATGATATATGTATGATTTTATGAGGACAGTGAAAATAAAAAATCGTACGTGTAAGTCAAAGGCACCTTAATTACGGTCAAAGCACGTTATACCAAACCTAATTCATTTAATCTCAATGAAATTTAATCTTTCGCCTTTTAGGAAAGATTTCCGTGGAGGGGAACAACTTATAATGAGCTAGTCTGTTATATTTTTTTTCTGTATCAGCATTTTATCTACTTACACATGTATCCTTATATATAGTTGTATAATCACACTCTGTACTGCCTGGGGGTTGAGATGGCATGCTCCATCCTTCTCCTTTGTTGTTTTACTTGCAACAATAAACTATCAATCAATCTCGAGTTGCACCGATCCGGATCGAGTACGTGGAGCACCGCGCGGGGGCAGCATAGGCCAGCAAGAGTCAAATATCACGACAGGCTCCACTATAAATAAAAATCGCCTGCGCCACTTTTTAACGGGCTCCTGGGGTCGTCGAGGAGACCCCCTGGGGCCGTATTATAATTATATAATCTAAACAGTAAATTATAGCGACTCCTATAGCAGATATCAGTAGGCTTATATAGGTTAGGATATATATATAAATATATATATATATATATATATATATATATATATATATATATATATAGGTATATATATATATATATATATATATATATATATATACCTATATATATATATATATATACCTATATATATATATATATATAGCTCTATATATATATATACATATATATATATATATATAGGTATATATATATATATATATATATATATATATATATATCTATATATATATATATATATATATATATATATGCAATACTTTAAAAAAAATGGGTAACGTACATCCTGGTAACACAGTTATCTTCCTCAGGTTTCCTAGTACTATTTATAGCAGTACCCATGAATTTATCGACCGTCCTAAGAGGTAGGATGAACAGCTGGGTGGTCATACTAAAATGTGGATCTACAGATTTCTACAGATTTTTATGGCACCCATCTCAGATTTCCGCAAAGTTTTAGTGGCAGGTGGCAACACTGTTCCTATAGAGCATAGCGCCAACTTTGAACGATTTGAAGTGTTTCAAGATTCATTCTTTTCTATTTTCGAAGTAAACAGGGTTAGCTTTTAAGTAATGTGGCACTGCTTTACTGTCTTCTCTTTATTTGGGTGTAGCAACAGACCGGAGAGAGGATAAAAAAGTATACACCAGCTGTGTTTGAGTGTTTGTCTGAGCAGTGCAGGTGGTATCACTGGTATGGGAAACCGAGACACAGAGAGGGGAGACGGCTTGAGATGTGCTCGAGTTTGTGCCTGCTGAGAGCCGTGTGTGTCCCTTGTACGTGTTTGTCGTGCCTGAATAACCTGTACTGTGCCCCGAGAGCTACTGTACTGCATGAGGAACCTGTCATTAAACAGGGAATTAGTTTTGAACGTGCGTTTTCCTTGTGCCCCAGCCTCTGCCGTTCCCTCCTCGGTGTTCTGTGGTGCGATTTTCGATTTTTCCAACCGGCGACTGATCCACGACAACTGCACGTCAGCCTGCGGAAGGCCTGCTGTGTTTATCGCAGGCAGACAGGCTGCAGCCAGACCTGGGTAATGCCAGCCTGGGGCCACGTCGGGTATCAAACACGGTCGTCGATACACCTGCTGGTGGGTAGGGTATGTAGCTGTAGTCGCCATTGCGACTGAAGCAGGATTAATTACACAAGATCTTGTCGTTCGCTCGCTTTGATGTGGTTAAGAGGGTACTGAGGTCGGATAGAAAAAATTAATAAAAAAATATTCGCATTTAGGACATGAAATTTTCAGGATATGTTCATAATATGATTTCCTTCATTGTGTATGCATATAAATGTTTTTCATGTATGACGTCATGCAGATAAATGTATTTAAAATGCTCTACCTGCCTTATTATTTGTCATTAAGAAAAGTGCTGATGCATGTGAATATGTATTTGTTATCTAAATTGACGTAAAGATTTTTTTTTCAAAATTCCCCATACGTCATGAACTGTCATGGGTGCATGACGTAGTACGTAGCATGTCATGACGTCACGCAAATATGCCGATTTTGCACATTTACTTCCTCCTAATATGTATTACATTAATTTTCTTAAAAATAATTGTCTACACATATATTTGTCCCCTCAATCAATAACCACACCAAGTTTCAAATAAATGTTTTATTTTGGATTTTTTTATGAATATTTTTTTATCTAAAAATCATGTTTGCGAGTAATTGCACTTCAAAGTTTGGAAAACCCTGTATCAGTACGTCATTCTTTCCTGATTTGGATTTTTTTTCCATGTGTTATTGATGAACACATAGTGATAATGTATCATAATGTACAGTCATGTAATTATTTAAATATTTACTACTAATCATTGAGAGGTATTCATCATGGAGTGACGTGGTCGGACACCTGGAATTATCTAGTTTTGAGCCTTTGCCGGTAAACTGACTGTACCTCACTGCTGGAGATCATCAGAATGTCACTTCGTTGGAAAGTCGTTTATTTTTACATTTATTTGTCCCCTCATTAACAATAAGCACAGTACGTAGTGCCATTACTCGCATTAAACATGAATTTTTTGATAAAAATACCTACACATGTATTAATAGTTGTATAATCACACTCTGTCCTGCCTGGGGGTTGGGATGACATGTTCCTCCCTTCTCCCTTGTTGTTTACCTGCAACAATAAACTATCAATCAATCAGTCATAAAAAAACATAATTAATTGGAACTTGGTGTATTTAATGATAATGACGGGACAAATAAATGTAGAGGCGGCTTAAAAAAAAGTGAATATATTACATATTAGGAGGAAGTAAATGTGCAAAATCGGCATATAGTAAATATTGAAATAATTACATGAATGTTATGATGTATTATCACCATGTGTTCATTAGTAACGTAAAAAAAAAAAAAATCATTATCGGGAAAGAAAGAATGACTGATACAGGGCTTTCCATTCCTTGAAGTGTCATTACTCGCAAACATGGATTTTTTTAAATAAAAATATTCATAAAAATCTAAGATAAAACATATTTACTTTAAACTTGGTATGTTTATTGATAGTGTTGGAACAAATAAATGTAGATATAAACCCATTTCTAATAACCGATATACAATGCGGTATGGAACTTGGAGGAATAATACATGGAGTGGCCCTCAGCGGGCCGCTCTTCACGGTGAGGTCACGCATGGTGGGGATAAGGGTGGGCGGAGCTTATAGCCGGTGGCCGGAGCCAGCAATTTCACCCAAAAACATTGCATTTCTCGCTCCCTGATCGTCGGTGTAAATGAGCTTGTCTGCCTTATTTCTTCCACAACTCATATATTTTTAGTTATTTAACTGCTGCAGTATATGCACTAAGGATGTATGTATGTATGTAAAGGTTTTCATCGAAAAACACCAGCATTTCCTTGTCTTTATTCCGTAGAAGCTGAGAAGAAATGTTCCACACCCGCCTTGATCCCTCACACTTCCTCTGTATAATGTTCATTATATATTGACCATGGTCTTACTTTTAATCTAGAAGCATCTAGAGCCTGCTATGTAGAGCGTCTCAGATGAGATAAAAACTCACTACGAGAAAACAGAAGGAAGTATTGGGGTAGAAAGGAGAAAAACTTACCCATACGCAAATAATTGTTTATATTTGACTCGACGTCAACCAACCGTGTTACACAATCATGCATGTCATTGTTAGAGGTTAATTAACCAGTAAATGGAGAAAATGCAACATACAGGTCAGGCACCAGTTACTGAGAGGGGTTGGTTACATGTTTTTAGGAAGAGAAATGGTTGTGGAGTGGTGGAGATGGCTTGATCACCGGAGATGAAAAAAAAACTTAGTAGAGTGGAATAAATAATAGAAGATAACTCCTGTAAGAGAGAGAGAGAGAGAGAGAGAGAGAGAGAGAGAGAGAGAGAGAGAGAGAGAGAGAGAGATTGATTGATAGTTTATTGTTGCAGGTAAACAACAAGGGAGAAGGGAGGAACATGCCATCCCAACCCCCAGGCAGGACAGAGTGTGATTATACAACTATTAATACATGTGTAGGTAGCACCATGAAACTAAAAAGATACAATGGTAGGAAGGAAAGCACAACAAGGGAGGGGGCGGTACCTCCCCCTGGACAATAAGACAATAAAATGTGGGGACGGAGAACATTGCCCAAGCACTAGATGGGAATGAATACAGAGATATAATAAATACTAGTCCTTAAAGTAAAATACTGCAGAGATCCCAGCCTTGTATAGCACGGCAGTAGTTCAGGCTGCCACACACGGCATCACTACCTTGGTGCAAACTGAGGGTGTTTTTTGAGGATAGCAGGGAGGACATCATGGTTCAGGAGCCAACAAATTGTCTGGGGCAGGTCAAGGCAGTCCCGTGGCTTAAACTTAGCAATGAGAGGGCATTCCATGACATAGTGATGCAGTGTGTGGCCCCTCGGCCTGGCACAGAGCGTGCAGCAGACACAGGGGAGTTACTAACCTCCCAGTAGTACCTATAGCCTAGCCTAAGGCGCATTGCTACCACATCCTGAGGGGCACTGTGTCGCCCATAGGGGTAAACACAGCGCTGGGAGACACTAACATAGTGGAGGCTGCTGGCGCTGCCATTGTCACAGCAGTGTCTGAGTTGGGTAGCAATGCTATCACGTGAATAATGCCTAAGTCTATTCTTAACATAGCTAAGCGTACAGTCAGTGCAGGGTCCACTGTGTCATCCTGAAGGGCACGTCGAGCAAGACAGTCTGCCTTCTCATTGAGCTGGATGCCCACATGAGAGGGCACCCAGGTGAAGTGGACCGTGGCACCTGCGGCCTCAAGGGCACGGACGGCAGTCAGGCACTTGGTTACAAGATCACAGTCGGCAGGGGAGGAGGACACAAGTTCATGCAATGCAGCCTGGGTATCAACAAACAAGTAGACATTTTTGTGCAAAGCTGCTACAGTGTGGAGAGCCTCAAGGATGGCATACAGCTCAGCCCGGGTCGAGGACAGGTACCCCGGCAGCCGCCTGGTAACCTCAATGTCAGTGTACTGGGTGGGGGAAGCGTTATCCCGGATAAACACGCCACAGCCCGACCTGCTGCCATCTACGGAGCCATCACAGTACACATGGACAGCCCGAACACGGGGGTACTTGGACAGTTTGACCATGAAGTGATCCTGGAGGACATGGGGAAGCCAATCACGTTTAGGGAAAGGTAGTTGTTCAACGTCTACACTGACACGATAGGGAGGCCAGGCAGGTTGGGCCGGGGAGTAAACTAGGCCTAAGCACGCTTCTAACACACCCGTCTCTGCTAACAAGAGATAAATTTTCCTAAGGTAAGAGGTAACAGGAGCCCTGGAGTCACGGTGCAGAGTTACCAGTGCCTGGTGAAGGGGCACTGCACCAGCACGAAGCAGGCGGCTGACGGTGCGACAAGTAATTTCCCAGATTCTGTCCACAACACGAGGCAGATTCAGTTCTGCCCTCATGACCTCAAGTTTTGCAGTTCTGGGGCACCCCAGAATGAGGCACATGGCCTCATTTTGAATAAGTTCCAAGGGGTGAAGTTGTGCCGCACTAAACTGTACCAAAACAGGGGCAGCATAATCAATGAGGGACCTGACGACAGAAAGGTAAAACATCCTGAGGACAGGGATGCCGACTCCAAGACCCCTGTTAGCCAAAACCTTAAGAGGAGCTAACCTAGGAAGGCAGATGTCCTGAACATGAGTGACGCTCTGCACAGATCGATTTCTGGAAGCTGACAGGGGCGCCTAAGTACTTGTATGTAGGAACTCTAGCTAAAGGAGTGCCATTAACACTGGGCAGGTGAGAAACTCTCCTCCCACTGGCTTGAAATTTCGTCTTAGTTTCATTGATGACAAGGCCCATTTGTTCACACAGCGCTGACAGCTGCTCCAAAGCTAAACTGAGAAGAGCAGGACTGCTGCATTGCACAAGGATGTCATCTGCATAGATAATGACCTGAGTATTGCCCGGAAAGGGCCACCGAGCAATTTTGTCCATTAAAATGTTGAAAAGCATGGGGCTGAGGACACCCCCTTGCGGTGTGCCCAGCTCAAACACTTAATCCGTGGAGGTAGCACCCTGGAAGACCACTTGCGCCCTCCTACCGTACAAATAGTCCCTGATCCAGCTTAAGAGTCTTCCACGGACACCCTTCAGAGTGAGTTCCTCCATTATGACATCCTTGTTGGCCCTATCAAAGGCCCCTTTTAAGTCCACAAAAGCGCGACAATTTACGTCTGGATTACTAAGGCACTTAAGAAAACAGTCACTTGTGGAACGGCCCTTCATAAACCCATGTAAGTTTGGGGAGAGCCGGTCCCCCAGCTTATAGAGAAGTCTGTTCAAGATCACCCGCTCTAACAGTTTACACACACAGCTCGTCAGGGAGATAGGGCGAAAGGTGCCATCACCCTTGGGGATGGGAACGATCAATGCAGCTTTCCACGGAGGGGGGAGGCAACCTGCGGCAAACGACATGTTGAACAGGTCAAGCAGGGGGTTGTCACCTTGCACAACGAGTAAGGCATTAAGAATGTCATAAGTCAACCCGTCGTGGCCCGGGGCTGTCGACTTGCCATGTTTGACAGCAAGAAGGAGTTCATCGTGGGTAATGGGGACACATGTGTCATCCAGAAGTGTGACGTGGTGCTGAACGAGGGCCATCCGCCGCTCCCTGTGGCGGGCAAGTTCGGCCTGGTGTTGTGCAGGGAGACCACCAAGGGAGGAGGCCCTCTGCCACTGGCGCATCAGGTCCTGGGCCCGGCCCGCAGGGTCAGGGTCACTCACCAGCCGTTTGGTCCTCCCTCTCACCCTGTTGACATGGTGCCAAACCTCCCGCAGGGAGCGGGTCTTGCGCACGCTGGCAAGGAAGGCGACCCAGTGTCGTGAGCGGGCCTCTTGTCTGAGTTCAGTGAGGTGGTGCGCCACAGCGACCATGGCATCGCGGGCAGCCCAATCGGCGGGGTCCTGCTGCCAGCGCCGCTGGTACGAGGCAGAGGCGTAGGTCTGCAGGCGGCGCTTGGCGGGCCTTGGAGGGGCCCTGCCAGCTGCAACAAAACTCTCGACGGTGTCCAGCAGGCCGTGGTACAGCGAGGCGGCGTCGGTAAAGGATCCCTTCACAGTATGGTACCACGCCCCGACTTCGTCAACGAGGCGCGGCATCCGGGCAGCAGGGACAGCCAACCGCTTCCGGGACACAGCAGGGGCAGGCTGGATCGGGATGGTCGTCTCCAGGGCAAAGTGGTCACTCAGCAAACACCTGGAAATAAGGGTTTGGGCAGTAAAAGCTGGCATGTTAAAAAGAGTGACATAGTCTAACCTGCCCCCCTGAACATGTGTGGGCACATTATCCCCCGTGAGGACAGCCGTCTCGGAGGCATCAAGGAAGGCCTTCCAGCGGACACCATTGACATTATTGGTGCGGTGGCTACCAAGATCTCGGTGGCGAGAGTTAAGATCCCCCACAAGAACAGTCGGCTCCTCATGAACATAATCAGGAAAGTTAGCAAGATTTAGATAACCAGACCACACAGGCCCTAAGGCCCAAACTAAGTGGTCTGTCCTAAACCAAAGTGAAAGTTGTTATTCGGCCACCATGACGTTGAAACTGACCTAGTGAACATTGAGATGGAGGAGATAGCGGTCAAGATTATTCTTAAACGATGCAGTCGAGTTACACTGCACCACTGATGGTGGTAATTAATCTGTTCCAATCTCGAACGACAGCATAAGAATTTTGTGCAATCTGAATGAACTTGTCTACTTTTGAATTAAGCGCCATTATTTCTCGTTCGCGTCGAATCATCCATCACAAACAGCTTGGCCGGATCCACGTTGGTAAAACCGTTAAGTATTTTAAAGCATTCGATCAGTTTCCGTCTTAGGCGGCGTTTTTCAAGAGAAAACAGGTTTAGATGTAACAGCCTTTCCTCGTAGGGTTTGTTTCGTAATGAAAGAATCATCTTGGTTGCTCTAATCTCACCACCTTCTAATTTATCAAAGTCTTTCGCATGGTAGGGAGACAAAAACTGCACGGCATACCCCAAATAAGGTCTGACGAAACTATTATACAAAGGTAGTATAACATCTTTGTTCTTGAATGAAAAAAATTCTCTTAATCAAACCCATCATCCTGTTTACTTTTTTAACGGACTCGTTGCACTGCTGGGAAAACTTGATCGAGGTTAGACGCGACTGTGACGCCAAGATCTTTGACCGAATGAACGCTTTTAAATTTAACGCCGCACATTTCATAGTCCTTCTTTATATTTCTAGATCCAGCCTGCAGAATCTGGCACTTGTTTATATTAAAAGGCATTTCCCATTTTACTGACCAATCTGATATTTTACGCAAATCTTCTTGTAGGCTCTGCCTGTCACATTTTGTAAGTGCCGCACTGCTGATTTTCGTGTCGTCCGCAAATTTACTAATGAAATTATTGAGACCAAGGTCAATGTCGTTGATGTAAATGACGAAGAGAACGGGTCCCAGGACAGATCGAGCCTTGGGGGACACCAATAGTGAATCAGAGGTCACTCCATTTATTACAACTCTTTGCTTTCTATTGCTTAGCCAGTGCTTGATTCATTCGTGAAGCTTACTCCCGATGCCTATTTCCTTGATTTTGTGAAGCAACTTGTAGTGTGGAACTTTATCAAACGCCTTCTGGAAGTCTAAATAAATAATATCAAGTGATTTAGAAACATCATAGACTGCAAACAGCTCGTTATATAACGTTAATAGATTCGACAAACAAGATCTGTTGTTACGGAAACCCTGTTGCGAGTCCAGGATTGAAAAGCACCTATATTTTTCTGTTTTATTTCATGATGACTAACATTTGTTATTTCACAATCCACTGAAAAAGTAGTTTGCAAGAAAACGCATATTATACATGCTATATAGAAGATGTAAGAGTCAAACAACGCGGAAAAGAATTGTTTTATGCGTAATATGGAGACTAGGTAACGAGTGTTTTTTCTCCATTAACCAATAAAAAAGCTAGTAGCCAGGGGATAGAAAAATTCAAAAAAATAATAACTTCGTAATGAAGTGTTTTACCACGTGCTACTGCCACTCAGCGAGCGTTGATGGCAATTTTTTTTACATGTATGCCTCGGCCCTTGGGAATCTTAAAATGGCGGCTGCGGGCTTCAGGATTTGTACGGAATCAACCAATCCAGTTATATTAGAGATCAGTGGATTGAACCCGCGACCAGCGTGACGGGAGAGCCACTCCTTGCCGAGTCGGCCAAAGAGGTACCTCATTCGCTGAATGGGTTATGGGAGGCTCGCTCATCAGCCCGTCGCCGCACTACACGGCTTTCCCCCTTATGTAGATTAATTTCTGTGTGTTGAGACCTTTAGACAGTGACCCATTTTGGTGCACCATTTCACTATGTCCCCGTAGAGACATACCTCCAACACTTTCCATTTTCTGTCAACCTCGGAGAGCATTGGCCATCATTCTCCCTGTTATACCCCTTCGGGGAAACTCAACAGCATCTCAGGAGAGGATCCCACCGCTGCCACCAGTTTAATGAAGAGGTTTTCTACTCTCTTTTCCTATTACTCTCTCGGTCCCAGGCGTCCTCTGCGTGTATCGAAACACACGAGAAATTAATCACAACAAGGAGAGGGTATTCCCCGGCTGCCTGGGATTGAACCCGCGACCAGCGTGACGGGAGAGCCACTCCTTACCGAGTCGGCCAAAGAGGTACCCCATTCCAAAATCAACAGAATATACCAGGTCTTCTCAACCTCGTACCAGAATTCTCCTCTTCTGCGCATTGGCGTCACCTGCAGCCCTTCAGTCTGTGTCGATTAAACCTACAGTCTACCCACCAGTATTCACCTGATCGCGAGTGTATACGCATCCCGTGTGCTCCATTTTCTTTGATTTCGATGGGTGACTTAAGTATTTAGGATTAAGGAACTGAAGCAGTCACTGAATTGATGGGCAGCTAGGGGTAAGAAAAGACTGGGTAGAAGAGGTTAAGGTGTTACAGAGGGTGTCAGGGTGGACAGGAAAACTGTTCAATAGAGGATGATTCCGGCGACTATATACTTCACTCTGTCTCCACACGCCGAGTGTCGCTCGCGCCGTGATAGTTGTGGGGAGTGACATGTTGCTATAAATAACTGTTTTCAATATGTGGAGCTTTATCTGCATTCTGATCACACTATAGTGTTCACGAGAGATTTTCCTACGTAACGTAATAATATATTTCTGCAGTCAATGAACAACTGTTGAAAACAGCGAGCATAATTAAAACATGTTATAATTTTTTTTTTTTACATTTTCACGGTTCAATTAACTCATCGTAATACCATTTTCTTTTTTGTTTTATTAAGTTTTTACAATACATCTTGATTCTACAGTCACTGCTGTGTCTGATGATGTCAATCAAAACTGGCTATCTCGTATATGAGGTGAGCTATGGCATAAAGAAACATGTCTCACTCGAGCATACAGGATGTGGTCCGACATGAGTGTTAAGCCCCAAATACACTGCCGAATTTTGTCTCACGAATGTGCGCAAATATGCAAGTCATCCTGTGTCGCGAACAAGTTCGGCATCTTTCTTGCCTGTTCTTGGCCGTTCGGGGACATGTCTGCGTCCACCACACGACTTTTGACAGTTGATCACGACCGCCACGAAAGTTTCATGTCGCATGAAAAATTCGATGCCGTTCGCCGAATGTGCACGAATGCAAAATGGACGCCGAATTGTCGCCGACATGTCGCAGACAATTCGGCGTCCGATTCGCGGTGTTCGGCGAATTATCGGCGAATTTTGACCGTTGAAATTTAGATTTTATTGGCAAATTTGTCGCCGACATGTCGCCGACTATTCGGGGACATGTCGCCGAATGGCCAAGACTATTCGGGGACATGTCCCCGAATATTCGGCGAATTAATCACGACACGGCAAACGGGTCGCGGTGGGAGGTGTACACGGGGGTCTGCCTATCTATCTGTCTATCTATCTGTCTGTCTGTCTGTCTGTCTATCTATCTATCTATCTATCTTTCTTTCTATCTTTCTTTCTATCTATCTATCCATCTATAAATATATATATATATATATCTATCTATATATATATCTATATATAAATATTTCTATCTATATATATATATATATATATATATATATATATATATATATATGGAATAAAATAATACTTTAATAATAAATAGTAAACATGAAAATAGGAAAAACAAGAAGAATCTGAATATATAAAATAGGTATGGAACTAACATTTTCATTTATTTCATAATTAATTTACTATTTATTACTTTATTTATTTCTCAATATCATTATTTTGCCATTATTTAACCTTTGTTTCATTTTCAGTTATTTAGATTTATCTCTTCTTTCAGTTACTGGTTTGTTTACTGATATTACGTAAACATTCATTCATTCTAAAATATTTATTGGAGAGCAAAACAAAAACAAGTCACATTTATACATTTTATTACACATACTATCATACATATTACCACACATATTACCACACATGGTATTTACTCGCCCACAATTCAGGCCACTGCTCCCCGGGTGTTGTAGTAGTCCATGAGGTAGGCGCGGATTCCCGAGCTTTTATATGCCACATGGGCATCAGATGATCAGCTGTCAGAAATCTTGGCACTGTCGGAGAATTGTCCCCGACATGACGCCGACACTTCGGGGACATGCGAAGACAATTCGGAGACTTGTCGCCAGTTATTCCGCGACAAAAAAAAACCGTTAAAATTTCAGATTTTGAGCTCGGCGACATGGACGCCGAATAGCCGGCGACATGTCTCCGAACTGTCCCCGAATTGTCTTGAGCATTCGCCGACATGTCGCCGACATGTCGCCGAATGGTCACGAATTGTAAGAATCTTGGTCATGTCGGCGAACCGGTCGCCGAATTTTTTCACGAACTGATTCGGCGTCAAGTTCGTGGCCAAAATTCGGCAGTGTATTTGGGGCTTTAGTGAGAGAGCGGTGCAGCCAATCAGATGCAACCTTACCAACCTGCCTAGGCGCCTCTAGCTTAAGTGAACAAGGTATAGTAGTACAGTACGTACTTCTCTAGTTTTACCGGCGCATCATACATGCGGGGGGTTCCTCTCTCTTGCTCTTGCTGTACAGGTGACCCGTTGGAGAGCCTATAGAGTGGATTTCGCACAACATCGGCACAACCTGTAAAAAATAAAGAAAACATAAGCCATTACAATCTTCAGTTATCTTCTTATTCCCTATTTCTTGCACACCACATATATATATCTTTTCCAGAAAACTCTTCACTTGCTTCAGCACTGCGTAGTCCCAGCTGCAGCAGCACCATCCATTCCCTCTCTGTTCTTGCAATCCTCCTATTCACATCCCACCCCATCTCACTCAGTGGGGGTCCAAGGGGGGCGCGCAGCCCTTTGTTGGGATGGGGGTCCCCCCGTTAGAGGTTAGGTTATGGAAAGTTCGGTTGGAGTAGTTTAAATATGCTTCCCCACCCAAAACCCCCGATTTCCCACGTACGGATCTCCCAAGTAGAAACCTTTATATAGAGGTTTTGCAGCTGATGTCATCAGTGGGGATGCGGGGGTAGCGCGGGCCTGCACGGCCATCTTGGTGGTCAGTGGTGGTAGTCACTTATCAAAGCAAACCTAGGTGGCGGCTAAACAAGTGCTCTGTGTGTTCGTCATGGGATACGTATGCTGTGCGGTTGGATTTTCTAACTGACACGGGAGAGATGCTTTGTCATTTTATAGATTTCCAGCGAATCCAGAAGAGCGGGGGAAATGGATAGCAGCTGTGAGGAGGGAAAACTGGCGGCCGTCTGCTTCATCTCGACTCTGCAGTGCTCATTTTGTCAGAAGTAAATATTACAGGCAAGACTGATCAGATTATTACATGAGATAACGTTCATTTAGGTATTGCTCCGAGTCCTCTAGCTTATTGTGTGGCGGGGGATTACTCCGGAACGGGATTCACATGAGCTGGCGGAGGTAAACACGCATGGCGGTGCTCAAGCAGGGGAAGAAAATAGGAAAGGAAATTCAGTGGAGGCAAAGTGCACAGAAGGACAGAGCTCAGTGCTGGGTGGAGTATATAAGTGTACGCAGGGAAGTGACCAAGAGTGCGTAGTGTAAAGTGACTTGCCGTCACCTGTTCTCACCTGTCGTCACTTGCCCTCACTTGTTTGTCTGCCTGTGGTGCCTACCTGGGTCTACCTGGGCATCACTGAGCAGCAACAGATCGGCCAGGCAGAGGGACAGCCAGTCAACCGACCAGCCAGACAGCCAGCCAACCTGGCAACCAATCAGCCAGTCAACCAGCCAACCAATCAGCCAGTCAGTCACCCAGTCAACCAGCCAGCCATCCAGTCGGTCAGTTAGACAGACAGTCACTTTACCAATCAGCCAGCCAATCAACCCACCAGGCAACCAGTCAACCCACCTGTCAACCAGACAGCCATCCAGCCAGTCTACCAGTCTCCTCCTCCAAAAGCACTGATTTTTTCGATGTATTTTGCTTCGCAGCATTCTCAAGCGATCTCGCGTAATCACTTAACACAAATGATGCTGAAGGTCCTGCAATTTGCCCGCGGGTAGTGACTTAAGGATGGGGCACACGTGATGCGTCTGCTCACTCTGCTGGGGAGATGACCACCAGCAGGTTTGCAGACGACGCACAAGGTGCAGGCGACGCTATTTCGTGACGTCACTGCAAAACCTCTATAGAGCTCTAACTCTCGATCTACTTGCTATTTTGCGGTGGCGGGTGCACAAAAGGCATGAAAAGTCAATCATTTAGTGATTTCCGGAGAAAAATACTATCTCCATAATAAGCAGCATCATATTTTGTCCAGAAATAAGCAGCTCGAAATTATATAGGCTATATATACCCTTTCGTGAATAATACCTCTAAAGTAATCGAAATAATCGCAGATTACTGAAGAAATCAAGTATTGCCTATCACTATTGCTCTGCCAATGTAAGGTCTGAACATCTATGTAAATCTCTCTCTCTCTCTCTCTCTCTCTCTCTCTATTTATATATATCTCTCTCCGCCGAATTTCTCCCGAAATTTTCCATCAGAATCTACTGACATCCCTCCAGCCAATCCCAATCTGGCAACACTGAGTCCTCCAGTGTTGTTTACTTGACTCCAGCGTGTGTGTGCGTGTGTGTGCGGACCGAGGGGCGGAAGCTGTCTCCGTCAACCATGGCCGCCCTGCTCAAGAAGAGGGCCCTGGCCGAGTACTGTCAGACTGTGGTGGTAAGGACTTTTCATTTTGTCCTGGCAGTGATGCTGTAGGGCCGCAGACAGGAAAAATATTTACTGTGTTGGGTATCTGGATTGGCGGTTTCGTTTCCTGCAGTGGGTTTTCAGGGCACGAAATTGTAATTATTTTCTGAATGAATCCTAATGCGCAGGGCGCCCGTACAGATCCGCAACACGCACGCATTTTGTAACTATTGTAGTGGTTAATAAATCTGTGTTCATTTGCATGTGAGGCTAATGGAATAAAGACGTAGATAAGTGGAAATGAAGTTTGCTAGGTATCTCAGTCAACTGTCACCGTTCTCGTTCACTGTTGTCAAACTTGTCATGTATTTATTATTGCGGTAAAGTGTGTTCGTTTCCTTCAGCGTGAGGGTATAAATCCGTACTTCATGGAGAGTGAGAGTGGATAATACTCATGAGAGGGTAGCCTCCTCTGGCGAAGTTAATGCTCACAACATGGATTCTTTTTTATTCCCTGAATGCAGTGTAGTAACAAGTGACTTCCGGAAAAAAGAAGGGGGTTGAGGGGGGCGAAGCCTCTTACATGAAGTATATTTGGTATTATTCTAGTGTTTGCCCATACTCACCCCTCGCAACCAAAATTGGCTAGGGGGCCATTGAGACTTTGGGGAATGCGGTGGTAAACATGAAATGTGCCGCAAATGCATAGTTTTTGAGTTATGAGGGGTTGAAAAATACCCTAGATGTAGGGAAATTCCTTACAATTACTTAGATGTAGGGAAATTTCATACATTCCGGGTTTTTTTTTACAACGTACGGAAACCACTCAAGGTAATTATTGGAAATCACTCCGCACCTCGAAAATACGATATTACGCCTCCATATTGTACTTAAGGGCATATTATACATACGGACGATGTGTTTACATGGCAACGCCATTGCAATATGAGCAGCGTTGCCAACGATCCAGTTAGCAATGATACGCTAGGTGAGACCAGGTCCACCACGCGTGGTTATTTTATTATTTTTTTTGGAACACGCACCTTTACCTAATACTATTTCCGATGGTATGCTAGGTTAGCGATGGTACGCTTAGTTAGCCATTGGCCCACGCATGTGAGACCAGGTCCACCACGCGTGGTTATTATTTTTTTTTGGAACACGCACCTTTACCTAATACTATTACCGATGGTACGCTTGGTTAGCGATGGTACGCTTAGTTAGCCATTAGCCCACGCATGTGAGACCAGGTCCACCACGCGTGGTTATTTTTTTTTTAGAACATGCACCTTTACCTAATATTATTACCGATGGTGCGCTTGGTTAGCGATGGTACGCTTAGTTAGCCATTAGCCCACGCATGTGAGACCAGGTCCACCACGCGTGGTTATTATTTTTTTTAGAACACGAACCTTTACCTAATACTATTACCGATGGTACGCTTGGTTAGCGATGGTACGCTTAGTTAGCCATTAGCCCACGCATGTGAGACCAGGTCGTAAAGTTCAGTTGGAGTAGTTTAAATATGCTCCCCCACCCAAATACCCCGAGTTCACGCAGGTCCCCCAAGATCGTTGGGGGAAGGGGATTAATTCGGCTTCTTTACTTTTAAGTACTTTGTTTTTTTTTACTTTGATATATGGAGGCGTATTATCGTATTCTGGAGGCGCGGAGTCAATATCCACAATCACCTTGTATACTGGGAATACGAGCCCGTGAAGCAGATTCAAAATCTGGTCAGTAAGGATTCACGTGTTCGAACAGCTCGGACAAGAGGTTCGAGAGCCTGCACTTCCTGCACAAGCCGCAGTACTGTTAAAGGCGCGGTGTTGGATGGATCCCGGCTAGCTGGTGGTTTTACTTGTGTCAGTGATAAACAATGAAGATACACTGTGTTTGGTGCCACGGACTCTACTTGGAGGACAGAAACCTTGCGATGAGGTGACAACCTACTAGAGAGAGAGGGCATGAGTGTGGTGGCGTTTATGTGAGCACAGATGGCCGCCGGTGCCACGCCAGATGGTGAGGTGAGCATCGTTTGGTGGGTTCACTACGCTTCTCTATCAAAACAAGCTTGGGGATCCACTGAGTGCGTGGTTTTCGTATGGGAAACACTAAATTTGTCGCAAACGCTTATTTTAGTGGTGGTGGGAGGAAAAATTCCCTAAATTTAGGGAATTTCCCTAGATCTAGGGAGTTTTTACCCCCCCCCACTAAAAAAATACGCGAATGCGATGGATTTCATGTCCCCCACCCGAAACCCCGCATTCCCACCAGGTCCCCAGGCTTGTATGGGGGGGAGGGGGGAGTATGGGCAAACACTAGAATTTTACCGTATATTTTGTGTCCATACAACACACTGCTGTATTGCTTGCCCATTGCAAATGGAAAGGAGGTCGAGCCCCCTGTTAGTTAGGTTACGTAAAGTTAGGTTGGGGTAGTTTAAATTCACTCGGCACTGTGTGGGGCGGCAGAAATAACGTAGTGCAGGACAGGAAATGGCAGCAGTGGTCCAGCTGGTGTTGCGAGAAATACCTCCTCACAGAAATAAGTCCCTCTGCTGTTCAATATGCGTGCACACTGGAGGAATGCACAGCAGGAAAAACATTGATTTGCCTGGTTTTGTTCTAGTTTGTCCACTTGTGATCTTTGTGAGTTAGGAGTGAAATATAGAAACAGTAAGCAAGTTGAACCTCTCTGTGAGCTAATTTGCGGCCGAGACGTTGGGTGCACAATAGGCATTAAAAATCAATCATTTAGTGATTTCTGGAGAAAAATACTGTCTCCATGATAAACAGCTTCATATTTTGTCCAGAAATAAGCAGTCAGCATATTGAAATTAGTAGGCTACCCTTTCGTGAATTACACCCTTGAGATTTGTGCTAGATATCTTGATAGTTTATGTGTTCTGTATATTTTCTTATTTCTTAATGAAATTAGATGTTGAAAAACAGATATGTCATTTTACCCTAATGAATGTGGTGTTTTTGAACTCCATAAAAAGTGAAACCTCTTTTAATGTCAATAATCCCTAATAGTGAACTTGCAATGTTCATTGGGGTTATAAGACATTTTATTCCTAATGACCTAATTGACTTTGATTTATTATTTGCACATCTGTCAGCTGAGGAGATGTATGTTGAGTTTACTAAGACTATAACCAATGCTGCATTAGAACATATAACACATAAATGCTTTCCCACAACAAAGCCACAATGGAAAACTAAACCACCAACTGTTTTAAAATGTAATAGGGGAGCAGCTTGGAAATTATACAAGGAAGCTAGGTCCATTTTTGGACGTCATTCCCCTCAGGCAGTCCAGTCGCTTGAAAATTTCCAGAGAATAAATAGTCAATACAGAAATTTTACACTCGGGTCTCAAATTGATTATGAAATTTCACTTATAAATAAAATGAAGTCTTGCCTTAAACTGTTCCATTCTTATATTCAAAATAAGAAGGTGGGTCGCCCATCAATTGGGTCACTTCAGTTAGGAGATGGGTCCACAGTTAACGATCCCAGTGGCATGGCGGAGTGTCTTGCAAACACTTTTAGCCATAACTCCTCGAACTTTTTTCTTATCAATTTCTGCAACATTCACTGTCTTTGTTCTAATTTTCATTCTGTGGAACACCATCTCTCCTCCTCTCAACCTCACCTTCTCTTCCTCACCGAAACACAGGTTTCTGAGGCTACTGACAGCAATCTCTACTTTGTTCCCTCCTACTGTCTCTATCCTAAATTTCAATCCAAAGCTGGATGTTGCATCTACATACGCAACGACATCACTTGCTCTCGTGCCCACGACCTTGACTCTTCTGAATTTTCCACCATTTGGCTAAGACTTCATTGTCATTCTATTACTAAATACATCTGTGCTGTTTATCTCTCACCTAATTCTACTAACTATGTAAAATTCTTTGACTACTTGAACTCTAAAGTGGAGCACATCTTGACCCACTCTCCCTTTGCTGAAATCTCCATCCTATACTTTGGCTACACTAAACATGCGGTTGTGGGCGGAGTAAGAGTATGGGATCCCTTGTACAGCCTTGCCGCGTGTCTCCCAGCCCACGAAGTAGAAATGTTCTAATTTAAGTAAAACCATGGCAAATATGATCAGCAAATATGCATACACATTTAATCTTAGTATTATATCGTATGGAAGAATGGTTAACTTATTATGGATAAGATATTTGTAAGCATACAAAGAAACGTGGCATACATATTTTACAGTGGTGCTAAAAAAATGCTATACTTATTATTGAGTTTCCCTTACATCTTGGGATGGGTAAGGGGTTTCACAATTATATTTAGACTATATCGTGAAGGAATGTACGTTAAAATAAGCTGACATAAGTATGAAAAAAAAAACCCATCAAAATCCTCGCGGCGGTAACACTCCTGGCCAACACCCAGACACGCCCGCCATCCACACAGGTGGAGAGGTCAGGGGACTCCACTCAGGTCAGTCGGCGTCCTTGACCAGACAGAGAGAGAGAAGGAGGAAGAAAGGAATGTGCGAGGGAGAAATTGAGAGAGAGAGAGAGAAAGGAATGTGCGAGGGAGGAATTAAGAGAGAGAGAGAGAGAGAGAGAGAGAGAGAGAGAGAGAGAGAGAGAGAGAGAGAGAGAGAGAGAGAGAGAGAAGTTGGAAGAAAGGAATGTGCAAGGGAGGAATTAAGAAAGAGAAAGAGAGAGAGAGAGAGAGAGAGAGAGAGAGAGAGAGAGAGAGAGAGAGAGAGAGAGAGAGAGAACCATGGTGGGGTTAAAACGTGGCAATGCTGTACTGCCGCTTCCCTAGAAGCCTACGCCACAGCCGCATGTTTGAGCTGGCCGGAGTATAGGAGATTTCGATGTTCACCACCAGCTTTGGCTTTCATCCTCTTTCACTGACCAGCCTGGTGAACAAGCCTACAACTTTGCTCTCCTCAATGACCTAGAGCAGTTGGTTCAGCACCCTACATGTATTCCCGACCGTCTTGGAGACAGGCCCAACATACTAGACCTCTTCCTTACCTCTAACCCTTCTGCTTACTGTGTCAAACTGTTCTCTTCGTTGGGCTTCTCCGATCACAACCTTATTTCTGTATTCTGTCCTATTGCTCCTGTACACCCTCTGGACCCGTCGAAGAGGCGATGCTTCTGACATTTTGCTTCAGCTCGGTGGGACGACCTGAGGATGTACTTTTCCGATTTCCCGTGGAATGATTATTGCTTCCAGGAAAGAGACCCCTCTGTGTGTGCCCAGCGCATCACAGAGGTGGTTGTCTCTGGAATGGAGGCATACATTCCACGTACTTTCTCTATGCCCCTTGCTAAAAAGCCTTGGTTTAATCACGCTTGTTCTCGTGCTGTCAAAGATAGAGAGGCAGCTCACAAAAGGTACCAGAGCCTTCGAACTCCTGCTAACCATGACCTTTACATTTCCACCCAGAATCGTACCAAATCTATTCTTTGACTTACCAAAAACTCCTTTATCCATAGCAAATGTCAACACCTTGCTTTCTCTAATTCTTCCAGAGACTTCTGGCACTTAGCCAAAAATATCTCCTCCAATTTCACTTCTTCCTCTTTCCCGCCTCTTCTTAACCCAGACAGCAGCATTGCTGTCTCATCTATCTCTAAGTCTGAACTCTTCACTCAAACTTTCTATAACAACTCCACTCTGGAATATTCTGGGCATATTTCTCCTACTTATCCCCCCACTGACTCCTTTATGCCTGTTATTAAAATTCTTAGAAATGACGTTTTCTATGCCCTCTCTGGCCTCAACTCTCAGAAGGCTTATGGACCAGATGGAGTGCCTCCTATTGTCCTTAACCCTTTCAATACGATGACGCCTACGTAGGCGTCATGAAGCCCCAGTAGCATATACGATGACGCCTACGTAGGCGTCATGAAGCCCCAGTAGCATATACGATGACGCCTACGTAGGCGTCATATTTCTATTCTGTTTCTTCTTCTATTGAGTTGTCCCGTACTTTGTGTTGGTTACTAAGTAAAGACGCCGTATGCTGTCCTTGAAATCCTATTGCTCCTCCCACCATCCTTGCTCCCACCAATCACAAAAAATGAGCTACAGTATGCACCGCCTTCTTCCTGCCTTGTGTCTAAAATTAGGAAGTCTCATTGGCTGTCTCTCTCTCTCTCTCTCTCTCTCTCTCTCTCTCTCAGACACCGAGGCGCAGACACCATCACGTCACGCCCACCTCTCTCTCTCTCTCTCTCTCTCTCTCTCTCTCTCTCTCTCAGACACCGAGGCGCAGACACCATCACGTCTCGCCCACCTCTCTCTCTCTCTCTCTCTCTCTCTCTCTCTCTCTCTCTCTCTCTCTCTCCCAGACACCAAGGTGCCAACACCACCACTCCTTGCCTATCTCTCTCTCTCTCTCTCTCTCTCTCACACACACACACACACACACACACACACACACACACACACACACACACATACATTGTCTGTGATGACAAAGGAGTATCTGGCAGCTCTCTGACTGATGATAACAGAGTTGTATTTTCTGATAATTTCTCAACATTCTTCCTCCTCTACACAATCATCTGCTTTCTCTATTTCTTTCCCCCTTGCCCCTTTCTCCCCTTTCTTTATTTCGCTTTTTTTTTATTTCGCGTTGACGCAATTTATATTATGCATAGCAGGTATATGTTGACTCGTCGTGTATGCTGCTTTGCAAATACAGGATACATGTAATGAGGGCTTTCAGCAGCATAATATACGGAGGCGACAAGCAGATACATGCCGGCTCAGGTTTCCTGCGCGTGGTAGCACGTGGCCGAGCACGCCGTATATCAGCCAGGCGGGCTTTTTGAACATCGGTGCGAAGGCGTTAAAAACTGTGCTTCCGTGCTGACACCCTGCCTGGTCAAACTCTTTTGCCTCTGCCTATCAACTCCTACATTTCCTTCCTGCTGGAAGTATGCCTTCGTACAACCTGTGCCTAAGAAGGGTGACCATTCCAATCACTCAAACTACCGCCCTATAGCTTTACTTTCCTGTCTATCTAAAGCTTTTGAATCAATCCTTAACTGGAAGATTCAAAAGCATCTTTCCAATTCTTACCTTCTATCTGGTCGCCAGTATGGGTTCCGCTAGGGGCGTTCTACTGGCGATCTTATTGCTCTCTTAACTGATTCTTGGTCATCCTCTCTTAGCTGTTTCAGTGAAACTTTCTCAGTTGCGCTAGACATATTGAAAGCCTTCGATAGAGTCTGGCACAAGTCTTTGCTCTCTAAACTGCCCTCTTTCGGATTCTATCCTTCTCTCTGTTCCTTTATCTCCAGTTTCCTTTCCGGCCATTCTATCTCTGCTGTGGTAGACTGTCACTGTTCTTCCCCTAAACCTATTAACAGTGGTGTTCCACAGGGCTCTGTCCTATCACCCACTCTCTTCCTGTTATTCATCAATGATTTTTCCATAACAAACTGTCCTGTCCACTCATACGCTGATGACTCCACTCTGCATTATTCAACTTCTTTCAACAGAAGACCCTCTCAACAGGAATTACATGGCTCCAGGCTGGAGGCTGCAGAATGCTTAACCTCAGACCTTACTATCATTTCCGATTGGGTAAAAGGAACCTTGTGTCCTTCAATGCCTCAAAAACCCAATTTCTCCACCTATCAACTCGACACAATCTTCCAAACACCTATCCCCTACTCTTCAACAACACTCAGCTGTCACCATCTTCAACACTAAACATCCTCGGTCTATCCTTAACTCAAAATCTTAACTGGAAACTTCACATCTCCTCTCTCACTAAATCAGCTTCCTTGAGGTTGGACGTTCTGTATCGTCTCCGCCAGTTCTTCTCCCCTGCATAGTTACTATCCATATACACTCTGCATTATTCAACTTCTTTCAACAGAAGACCCTCTCAACAGGAATTGCAATACTCCAGACTGGAGGCTACAGACCTTGTTATCATTTCCGATTGGGGTAAAGGGAACCATGTGTCCTTAAATGCCTCAAAAAAAAAAAAAAAAAATCTCCACCTATCAACTTGACCCAATCTTCCAAACACCTATCCCCTATTCTTCGACAACACTCAGCTGTCACCTTCTTCAACACTAAACATCCTTGGTCTATCCTTAGCTCAAAATCTCAACTGGAAACTTCACATCTCTCTCACTCAATCAGCTTCCTCGTGGTTGGGCGTTCTGTATCATCTCCGCCAGTTCTTCTCCCCTGCACAGATGCTTTCCATATAAAAGGGCCTTCTCCGCCCTCATATAGAGTATGCATCTCACGTGTGGGGGGGCTCCACTCACACAGCTCTCTTGGACAGAGTGGAGTCTAAGGCTCTTCGTCTCATCAGCTCTCCTCCTCTGACTGATAGTCTTCTACCTCATAATTTCCGCCGCCATGTTGCCTTTCTTTCTATCTTCTATCGATATTTTCATGCTGACTGCTCTTTTGAACTTGCTAACTGCATGCCTCCCTCCCTCCCGCGGCCTTGCTGCACACGACTTTCTACTCATGCTCATCCCTATACTGTCCAAACCCTTTATGCAAGAGTTAACCAGCATCTTCACTCTTTCATCCCTCACGTTGGTAAACTCTGGAACAATCTTCCTTCCTCTGTATTTCCTCCTTCCTACGACTTGAACTCTTTCAAGAGGGGGGTATCTGGACACCTCTTCTCCCGAAATTTACCCCTCTTTCGTCCACCTCTTTGGATTCTTTTTTTGGAGCAGCGAGTAGCAGGCTTTTTTTTTATTGTTTACTTTTTTTGTGCCCTTGAGCTGTCTCCTTTGTTGTAGAAAGAAAAAAGAAAAAAATATTATATACAGTCGGCGCCCCAGGTATTGGCGCGGTATGTTTTTCTCTTGTAACACTTAGAAAAAGAATTAAAAAAAAATATTCAAGGGGTACTTACCGGCCTCTAATACTTAGTGGGGAGTCCTTTTCTCTTTAGACAACTCTCCAGGCGTCGAGGAACGGATTCAGCAAGTCTTTGGAGCATGGTGGGTTCCAAATTGTCCCAGATGTCCTGAATCTCCTTCACGAGCTTTGGCAGAGTTATGTGTCACGTCCTCGTAGCCGTCGCTTTATGAGTCCCCAAAGATTTTCGATTGGGTTAAAATCTGGACTATTACCAGGCCAGTCCTGTATGTAGTCCACTGCTACAAACTCAAACCATTCCTTGATTAATTTTGCTGTGTGTGCAGGGGCTCCGTCCTGCATGAACACCTCACTCTTGCAGGCATCAAAGCAATCCTCCAGATGATCACACAACAGTTCCAAATATCTTTCCTTGTTCACTGTAATGTTTTTAGGTAACACAACAAGCTTGCCCTTACCATAGTACCCAAAGGCACCCCATACCATGACACTATCCGGGTGCTTGACTGTCCCCTGAGTGTACTTGGGATGGTACGGGTCTGCACCCTTAGGTAGCCTCACCTTACAAAACGTAGCCTCATCACTCCATAATACCTTCTTCCACTTCTCACTGTCCCACTTCAGATATTTCCTACAAAGCTGAACCCGTTTTTGCTTCTGTTTCTCAGTTAGAATGGGTTTATGTTGTGGCGCCCGATGCTCATAGCAGAGGTCGTCTCTGAGGCGTCGTTGGATGGTTCTAACAGAAACAGTTTGCAAGAGTAGCGGGTTCTTTTCTTTTAATTCCTTAGCTGTTATTCTAGGTTCAGCTTCCACCTGTCGCTGAATCACTTTGAGAGTCCTCTTAGATGTTTTCCTAGCCGGTCCAGTCCTCTTAATCTGAAGTGGCGGGACAGAGCCTCCCGCATCCTTACATTTTCTTGTCCATCTTTGCACACTGCGTAGTGGTATGCCGGTCTGGCTTGAAATATCTTTGTTACATTTTCCTGTCACACAGAGTGATGATATCGCTGTAATTTGCTCACTTGTCAGCTCAGGACCTCGTGGCATTATCCCAAAATAATAATAAAAAAACACCGCAAGGTACAGTCAGAAAAACACGTGGGTCGCGTGACAAAAAAAATCGATACTTCCCCTGTCAATCACAGCGCGTTGCTGAGAGCTTCATTGTCTGTCTGGGACTTAAGCTCCGCCCACTCTACCTCATGATAGCGTGCCAATACAGTTGTCGTTTTTCTTGGGTGTATACTGGGGGTCTTTGATAAATCGTCACGGATATTGGCGCATGATTTTCGCGCCAATACCTGTGGCGCTGACTGTATATATATATATATATATATATATATATATATATATATATATATACATATATATATATATATATATATATATATATATATATATATATATATATATATATATATATATATATGTAGAATATTGGCATGTACTCAGTTATAAAAAAATATATATAGGTCCTAAAAAGTAGGTTTTTCAAAACATCCATGATGTGCAATATTAATTAACTTTTTAATATGTCATACACAGTTCATGATATAATGCTAAGAGTTTGGCTTGCACGCTTGCAGTGATGCTATTGGCGCTCTGTACATTTTCTCATGACTGCTTTCTTATCTCACTTTCAACTGCGAGGTGATAATGTAGGGTTATATATATATATATATATATATATATATATATATATATATATATATATATATATATATATATATATATATATATATATATATATATATATATATATATATATATATATATATATATATATATATATATATATATATATATATATATATATATATATATATATATATATATATATATATATATATATATATATATATATATATATATATATATATATATATATATATATATATATATATATATATATATATATATATATATATATATATATATATATATATACATCTTGCACTGGCTCATGCTGCCCTCCCGGAGCTCATCTTTAATCCTAGAATCTAGAGTCCAGGTGTATAGGTGGTCTTCTGGACAGTATGTGGGTAGTTTTAAGCCACTCGGCGGCGGCTGAAAAATCCCAGCTTGGTGGCACCGGGCGGGGATTGAACTCGCGTCCTCCTGAACGCGGTGCTGTTACTCTGTCGAGTAACAGCATTTCCCGCTCGTTGCACCAAGTAGTCATGGCGTAAGTGGCAACATTGTTCTACCAAAACACCTGCTGAAAGCACCCCAAAGCATTCGAGAAAGTTGTTCATCTTGCAGGAGAATTCAGATATTGGAGAAGTTACACTTTGGGATGAGTTACGGTGCGGTAGGGAGAGCATACCAGGTGAATGAGAGCAGTGTTCGCTGTATCTATAATAGTGTAAAAGATCACTAAGTTACGGTACATCATTGGGTATTTCTAGTAACATATTGTCTTGGATCCACAACTTTCTTACCTGGAGGAAAATGTCAGTTGTTGTTGACGGTTATTCTAGTGCCTGCAAAAGTGTGATGAGTGGTGTTCCTCAAGGTTCAGTCCTGGGTCCCGTTCTTTTTCTTATTTACATTAACCATCTGGCCTCATCACTCAGCTGTCAATATAAGATCATGGGGTCTTAACCTTTACCCAGACAAATGTGTGGCTCTTAGATTTGGCAGAGATCTCCCTCCTGCTGGCCTTTACGACCAGTATTTCATTAGTGATATTCTTATCCAAATTACCACTCTAAGCAGAGATTTAGGGGTAATGATTGATACTAAACTGAAATTTCATGACCATATTCGTTCTGTGGCTTCCAAAGCGGGTGGTGTGGCTTCCTATTTATTGATATCAACACTATGCTGTTCTCGTGATTTTATGATGGCACTGTACACTACTCATGTTCGTCCTCTACTTGAATTCAGCTCAGTTGAGTGGAACACTGGCTATATTGGTGACATTAAGCTACTAGAGTCAGTCCAGCGAAGGTGTACCAAAAACATAGATGGCCTTGAGAACTTTTCCTATGCAGAAAGGCTTTCTGCTCTTGATCTTTTTTCTGTTCACGGGAGGTTATTGAGAGCTGATTTGATTGAGTACTGGAAGATCATGCATGGTGTTGCCCCCTTTGACTCAACTAGACTATCCCAGCTTGCTCCAGTTGTGGGTACAAGAGGTCATGTCTTCAAGCTTACTCATATTCGTTGTTCCCTTGAGTGTTGGCATCGTTTCTTCCCAGTTCGTGTTGTTGGCCCTTGGAATTCTCTTCCCCCTGCAGTTGTTGAGCTGAGAGACCTTGGTGCTTTCAAAGCTGCTCTAAAAGATTTTCTTGGCCATAAGCCTTACGACTATTATCCCTGACCATATGAAATGAATTCCCAACACACTTTCTAGCCTATGTCTTATTGGATTATGTTCTGTTGTTTGATGAGCTTGGATAGGCTGGCACATTGGTTGGTGAGACCTTTCAGTTCTTTGCCTGACAGCTTACTCAAGCATGGCACATAGGGAAAGGTCATCCAGGTAAGAACATCAACATGCAATGAGGTAAAGTATGGTCTACATTAAGGGACAGTTGGGTATCCTTGTCAAAAAGATGGTTGAAAATCAGGTATTTCTTTATAAGAAATCAGCCTCCCCCTCCACCTCTCCAGCCCCCTCCTCCTCTCCAAAGCAAGCCTGGGGACCTGTGGGGAATCAGAGTTTTTTGGGAAAGGCAAACACGACTCATTCATGGCCCCCAATATTTGCAAAATCACTAACCTAACTTAACTAACCTAATAAGCTAGCCGGGGGGGGGCTGTGTCCCCCCTGGACCGCCCCAGAGGAATACTAACCTAATCTCACATAATAATCTAGCTGGGGGGACTGTGCCCTCCTCGACCCCCTCAGAGGAATACTAGCCTAACATCACATAATAACCTAGCTGGGGGAGCTGCACCACCCTGAACCTCCAAGAGGGATACTAACCTAACCTCTCATGATAAACTAGCTGGGGGGGGTCCGCCCTGGATTCCCACAGAGTGATACTAACCTCACATGATAACCTAGCCAAGGGGACTGCCCCCCTCGAACCCCACGAGAGGAATACTATCTTAATCTCCTGTAATAACCTTCCTGGCGCTGTACTCCCCCCTTCCTAGTGTTGTCCTGGTGGAATTGGGTGTGTGGGATGGCAAGTATTCCTGGGTACATGTTATAATTTGGGAAGACTCAGCAGCCATGGATGAATTATAAGGAAATTTCTAGTTTTAAGAAATAACTCCGTAGAAGAGCATACAATGTAAAAATTTTACCATGTAACTCATGTAACTTAGGTTTGATGTGGAGATTATCAAGGCGATGGAGGCAGGCAGAGTTTGGCACCTTCCTTAACGAATACGTGGAACCTTTTCATGCCTGGAAAGTGCATCTTTAACATTGCTCTTGCTAGATATCCTACAAAGTGACTCTTCTTCCTGCCGAACATTGGTACTTTGCATTTCACTTTCCTCCACTGCCGTTTGATGGTGTTTGTATGTGCTGCAGTGTCAGGGTCAATGAAGCTGTAGGAGTGATTGACAGTTAGATGTTTAAAACCTTCACTCTCCAAACAATGGCACGCACTACATCAATTACTAATGATCGTTGTCCCAGGTAGAATACAGTCTCTTGTTGTAGTGATGAAAGTGTCTCGCATTCTATTTACTACCGGCACTACAAAACACGAGCGAGTCTTCCTGCAGAAGCCACCAAACACCCATTGTCCTTCAATTATTCATCCAACATAATATTTTCTCTTATCAAACTTTGATTCATCTATCTCCACAGTTTCTCCAACCCCATCAATCTTTTCGTCTTTTCCGGTGGACCAGGCAACCAACACCTCTAAAGCAAAACTATCCCAGTCACAGATAGTTTTATCAGTCAATGAGAGTTCACTCTTTGCCATTTTGTACGAGAAGAAGTCCAGCACAAACAAATTCACAAAGTGCATATTTGTTTCAAAATCAATATGGCTTTCCTCTAACCAAGTGCCCTTATATATTGGTTGCAAGAAATTACAGTTTTTCTTTCCTTTTATACCCTTTGTAAATGTTTTGTCACAGCGAAATGCCTTTCTACACATATCTGGACGGCACTCATTCCCGCAATTTCCACATATGTTTTTCTCAGGCAGTAAGCCATGTCTCATCAAAAGCTTCAGTAGACCTTCAGAGTCCTTGTAGTAAGTGCCTACTAAGTCCCCATAGGACAGGTAACACCCTTCACAACACACAGGAAGATCCTCACCACGTTGTGTTTCGTCACTTGCCATGTTTACAAATGACCGTGAGCCTCAAGCACAATGCCTGATGTCTCAAAAACAAATGAAACTAAGCAAACCTACTGTGGAAACTCAAAATTGGTGGCCTCAAGAAATGTGTATGAACTGAAAGGAAAAGCCTTAAAAACATCAGAAATGGAGAAAGATCTTGGAATCTTGGTATCATCAGATCTGAAACCTGCACAGCATGTGGCCCAGGTGGCAGCCAGAGGGAACAGGATGGTTAGCTTCATACAGAGAAACTTTTCCTTGGATGTTGAGATGTGTAAGTCACTGTACTGTTCACTAGTTAGGCCCCACTTGGAATACACAGTTCAGTGTATAGCAAAGACACTAAAACTGGAGAAGGTGTAAAGGAGGATGACAAAACTAATACCAGTGTGGTGTCGAGTCTCGTCCCCTTGATTTAGTCCGTCCGTCTTGTTTACATACACGGGTGGATGAATTTCGGCATGGTACTGTGTCTGTTGTCAACTGCTTGTCATACAAGAGGTGCAGGTTATCACATTTACCGACACACAATGGGTGCAGGTTATCTCATCATATTTACTGGCATACAAGGGGTGCAGGAACAAACTTTCATATTTCAATCATTTTTCAAATTCATAACATACCGTATGTCATCATTTACTTTTATAAAAATAAACTTGGGTGGGACAATGTCGGTAAATGTGATAAATAAAACCTGCACCCCTTATATGTTGGTAAATGTGATAAATGAGATAACCTGCACCCCTTGTATGTTGGCAAATGTGATAAATGAGACAACCTGTGCCCTTTGTATGACAAGCAGTTGACAATAGACTCAGTACTGGGCTGAAATTCATCCATCCCTGTGTGTGTGTAAACAGAGCGGATGGATCAAAAAAAGGGTCCGAGACTCAATGCCACACTGAAACTGAGAGAGTATGAAGAAAGATATGAAAAATTAGGGCTGACTACACTGGAAAAGAGAATGGCACAGAGGAGACTTAATTGAAATTTGTAAAATCCGCAACGGGATTGAAAATATTGATAAAGACGTCTTCTTTGAGTACAGTGAAGCAAGCACCAGATCCAACATGTGCAAACTCATAAAAAGACAACACCGGAGAACTTTGATCAGAGCAAACTTTCAGCATCAGTTGTTATCGACTGGAACTCCTTACCTGAGGATGTTGTAAATACTCCTTCAATCAGTTCTTTTAAGGGGGTACCTCCGCAAAAATCGCAAAAATTTATGAATTTTTGCAAGTTGAGATTATTATTGGAAAATGATCACCCATCATTCGGCAACACTGTGTGTAAGTTTCATGGCTCTATGTCTACTTTAAGTTCACTTTTCTGTTTATTATGTATACCTATGTCTAAAGCACTAAAACTCACCCATGGATGTATAACATTCAAAGTTTCCATATGTTTTCATTTATTTTTTCATGTAAATCAACATTCTATATCTGGCAACCCTTGGGGGAGGTAGAAGCATGTTGGATTGAGAGGCAAGCGTGTGAGTCAGTGGCCTTCTGTCACGAGGGGAGGTGGCGGCGCGCGGTCAGCTGACTTTGACATCTCAAATTTCCAGTGTTGCCATCATTTCCTCCACAACTTCTACATTTACAAGATGGGTGGAGTAAAGTAGAAGGATTTGATGAAGAAGAGATACCTTGAAAAGGCAAGAAAAGAGAAGCATGGCATCCCATCAAACAATGCCGGGTATATGGAAAGCAATGTATACAGAGAACATGGGATACCTCTAATAAAAAGGACTATGAAGTACCTGCAAAGAGCTGACAACCAAATGAAGAAACCAATCAAAAGGAAGATTCGCAACAAACGTCTAGCGAGGGACCTCGCCTACGCTGCAGGGAGTCACTGAGCGTGCGCCGCTGAACGTTGTCAAACTTCAGACACCGTTTTCTCAAAACACAGGTGTGTACGCTCTAGCTAACATATCTTTCTTATTTACTGATGGATTTTCATACTCTTTTTTGCATTCTGTTCCTAGATAAATTGTCTACAACTGTGAGTGAGCACTTTTTTGAAAAATTAACAAGACAAATTAATAAAAATTATTTTGTTACAAAAAAAAAGTTAGTGTTTATATTAGCATAATACTAACCTGTTTAAAGAAGATTCCTTCAAAAGTAGACTGTCACAGAATTAGAACAACTCTTCTTTTACATAGAAAACTAAAGAAAAGTTTTCTAAGATGAATTGTTAATGAGTTATGTTGCGATTAGTAAGACCATTTATTTTATTGGTTTAAATTATTATTTTTTTCTTTTTTTTCAGATAACTGGCAGTAAATCTTCAGAAAGACCTCTTGTAGTAGTACATACTTGCAAACTTTCAATAAAGTAAAATCACTTGGCTACAATGCGTATTAATGGTTTACCCCCAATTTTGCAGAGGTAACCCCTTAAACCCAGACTGGACAGTTGGTATTGGACACACTCAAACTAAAATTCTGCCAATAAATTAACTATAAAGGGAAGAGAGAGAAAAGGAAAGATTGGTAATAGTATTATCAGCTTAATAACTGAAAACAACTTTGTGAAATTCCAAACTCAAGATGATCAATAGATGGGAGCCAGATGTTAGAGATGTAAGTCTTAGCCTCCCATGCAATTTAAAGAGGTAAGCTTGTCCATAAAACAAAAAATTACCAAAAAGACGTCAACAACTTGAACCCTTTCAATAAGGGGGTATCAGGACACCTCTCCACCCAAAATTGACCTCTCTTTTGGCCATTCCTCTTAACTCATTTTATAGGAGCAGTGATTTGCAGACTTTTTTTCATTTTTGTTTTTGTTGCTTGTCCTTGAGCTATTTCCTTTACTGTGAAAAAGCAAAAAGCAATGGAGTATATTGGGGTAAAAACATCTACATTGGGGTAAAAAGACATCTACATTATGGTGCAGTAAGGTGTCATTGGCATAGAAAAAGTCTACGTTAGAGTACAATAGGGTATCGTTGGGGGTAAAAAGAGGTCTGCATTGGGATATAGTGGGGTATCTTAGTGGCTAAAAGAGGTCTGTAGATGTCACTAGGGTAAAAAGTTTATATTTTGGTACAGTGGAGTAACGTGAGATCTACATTGGGTTATCGTTGGGGTAAAAACATATAGATTCAGGTACGGTGGGGCATTGTTGTGGTATCGTTGTGGTAAAACTGTCTGCATTCAGGTACAGGGATATTACTGGGGTGGAGAGCAGTCTACATTGTGTACAGTTAGGTGAAAGGAGATCTACTGTTAGGTGTCATTGGTGTTAAGGGGGGGCGACTATGGGGGGGGTCCTCCTGTGCATATGGTACATCCAATAGCTTTGAAATCTTAGTATGTTGTTTGTTACTGTAAAGGTATGTTATTCTGTGAATTTCATCAAATTCGGGTGAAGTTTAGGAGAGACTCAAACAAAGCGTATTTTTTTTTTTTTTTTGTTTCACAGGCTTTATTTTTCAGTTAATCGGTTTGAAAAAAATACCATAGAAACTTTGTTTACCTATCTACATTTTGTTGGAAGTAACTTTTTGATTTTTTGTTTTGTCTTTGAAGAAAAATAATTACAATCTTTTGTCAATTATTATTTTCTCCTCTCTGTGTCCCGTTTTCTTTTGACATTATTGAAAATCTATTTCCAACAAAAAATTGCCCCTTAGTTGTAGTTTCAACTGATACCTATCAAAAGTCAATCAGACTTTTTACCGATTTTGTGAAATTATTTTAAGTTTAAAAAACTAATATTCGAGATATTGGCTCCAAAAGATTTTTTTTACATTTCATTCCTGTCTTGCCATTTGCATTTATTTGATTGGCATGAAATTTTCACATATTATTGTATATACCTCGTTGACTTACTGGAGAATGATCAGGCATCTGGGCCCGCGGCACTCCCGCATAGCGCGAGTGCCGCGGGAGTGCCTTGCTTCTACGCTACTCTCTTGCTTGTTTTCTGAGGTTTGGCCACTCCATAAGCCCTCTTGATGTTTGTGACTCTTTTTCTGGTTGCCTTGCGCTTGTACATCATTTGTAAGGACGTTTTTTTGGCTGGAGAGGAAAGAAAAGTACGACATACTCTTCCCGTCTGTGTCTTGCTTGGCACTGGCGTGGTGGCACCTCTCTTCCTCCCCTGCCTCTCCGCTCAAAGAAGAGAGGATGACAGATGACAAAATTTATGAAGAAATAAAATATTCTAATGCAATTTTTACGTATATACGAATAATACCGCATATGTTGACATGAGGGTCTTATGACGCGCATGTCTGACTATGACGCAAAACCCCCCCCCAGGGGGGAGGGGTTTTAATTTTATGAAAACAAACCTCACCACATGGTAATTTAAGGTTTCCCGGCCACGCTGAGCGAAAAACATGTACTCGTCTGAGTTTAAATATATTCGTCAAAAATACCTCCCTCAAAAGACATCTTGATCGGGGTACAGTTCATGGTTAGGGATTATTGGGGTAAAACAACATTTTTCTTGTTCATTGGGGTAGCATCTGCAGATGGCAAAAATATGGATTTCAGTACAGAAAAAATATTGAATGAATTTAAAAAATATGAAAATATTTGATTTTAATTCGAGAATCCAATTTTAATAGAAGTTGATTTTTTTATTTATTGAAAAATCGATTTTTTTTTCCAATCCTCTACCAAATAATATAACTCAGCCTAAATAATAACCATTCCTTACACAGGAGGAAGCGCCCAAACCAGCCAAGCGTCTCCATCTTGTTCGCCGTAGTAAAACAGTGGACCACAGTGACTTCAGCACTTCATCCTTGGACACTGTGGACCCTCAGCAGCTTCTTCCTGCTCTTGTCAACCTTCATAGTTCCCTGCCAGTAACTGTAAGTTTAGAGAACTATTGCTGCTCATGTCTGGGAAGTGATAGATTGTATATGCAGAGGTATTAGTTGCTATTTAGGAGAAAGTCTGCCGTGGATTAAAATTGCATCTAAGATCATGAATAATTTGTATGTTGTATATATTAGTACCTTTGTTATCATATGAAACTTTCAAGCTGATCAGTTGAAATGAAAAATTAAGATTTTGAGAGTTGATGGCTACAGTTTTCTTGACAAGCATTCTGATATAATAGTTAAAAGTGCACAATACAAATGTGTTATCACATAATGAATGTCTCAGGAATTTGAAAGTATACAACAAAATGCTGTACTGTCAATGAAATGCACACACACAAAAAAAAGGCCCGCGGCGTCAGCTGTTGTTTTCTGTGCAGTTGGGCGACGCACCCGCACTATCACGAGTATGTTCAGGCGATGACATTTTTTTCATATAACACTGTCCGGCAGCTGAGGAGTGAGGGTACGTGTCATCTGTCTTTGATCACGATATTGTTTGCCAAATTTTGTTTATTTGAATTTATTGAAATGGCAAAATAAATGTTGCTATATCTAAGAAATTGGCGAAATTGATGAAGCTGGCGAAATAAATGGTGAAATTAATGACGCATTTTATGATTTTCGCCATATTACCTATCAACTCAGGTTGTCATGATGCCTTCTATTAATAATTTTCATCATGTTTCTCCTCTAGCTTACAATCATGCCTAATCCCGAGAGGCCATCTCGGCCAATAAGAGTAGGCAAAAAACACTCCCAATGGTCTCCAGACGACGTGCAACGTGCCCTCAAAGCATGCAGGGAGGATCGAGTTACTCCTTCTGAGGCTGCCAGGACTTTTAACGTACCAAGGAAGACACTGACTGACAGGTTACATTGCAAAGTTAGCGATGATTGCAAGGCAGGGAGGAAAAGGGCTTTGACACCAGGACAGGAGAGACTTGTACAACTACATTGGCTCCATGGCTGGGAGAGGATTTCCTGTGACTCTTAATCAAATTTTGATGCTTGCTTGGTGTATAGATAGAATAAATGGAAGGAAAGTGTTTGGATCATCAGGTCCTTGTGAAGGATGGTGGAGGTCATTGAGGTGCAAATATCCCGATGCCACCAAGTTGAGACGACCTGACAAGATGGACAGAGGGAGGGCACTCTACTCTACAGTTGACATTATCAGGGACTACTTTCAGCTTCTTAAGGAACATCTAAATAAGGGTGGATATTTAGAGAGACCTCAAGATATCTCCAATTGTGATGAAAGCATTGTAGATTTAGATAAATGTACACAGAGGGTAGTTATTCCCAAAAGAATGAAGCATGCTCACTCTAGGGATGTTGCCTCATCAGAACACATAAGTATTCACTGCTGGACATACCATACCACCCTTCATATTAAAAAATTCTTTTCCAGGAGGTAACTATGCAAAGGATGGGTCTGATGGTTGGCTTTATGGTAAGCAAGAATCTGTCTTTATGGATTGTGATCTCTTTTTCACATGGTTTCAGCAACTATTCCTACCTCATACTCGTCCCACAGCTGAACGGCCAGTCTTGCTTCTGTTAGATGGGCATATTTCTCACTGTTCCCCACAGGTTATTGAACTGGCTTGTAAAAATAATGTTACACTATTTGCTCTTGCCCCACACACTACTCATATCTGTCAGCCTCTTGATGTAGCTGTGTACAAGAGCTTCAAGTCAAAGTTGGGAAAGCTAGTTAATTTAGGAAAAGCAATTAAAAGTAACTTTTGGATTGCAAAGAAAAACGTGGCAAGAATCATAAAAAAAACATTTGAAGACAGTATGACAATGTCCAACATCAAAGCTGGCTTTTGTAAATGTGGTATATATCCTTTCAACCCCAATGCAATAGATAAAAGTCTACTCCTAAGAAATAAGCTCCTTCCAGACACTAACATTGACCTTGCTGAGCCACCAACTAGCTCTACAATAGATGCTGCCACACAAACTGAGGAAAACATAACAGATGATATTCAGACACTTCATGACATCCCTCAGGAAGAGCCTGGCTCATCAGCAGACTCTATTGCTCAGTTCCAAGCAGATTCTATAGGCAGTGCCTCTACCAGCTCAGTACATATCACTATAAATGAGGAATTAAAATCCAATAGTACACACAATCCTACCCAGGTCATAAGTCCTCTAAATCCCAACAACAACCCACTATTTGCCTGTGGTATTCTATCTACTGAAACTTCTCACATCCTCTTCCCTCCTGCAGAAGAAATACCTCAGGGTTGTAAACAACCACTGAGAATACAGTTTAAAGCTCGAGTCATGACTGCTGAGGATGTACAGTAGGATATTGAGAGGCAGCAAGCAGAAATTAATGCTAAAGCAATGAAGCGTCGAAAGACTGATGTTCCTAAGGGAAAGGGCAAGGGTAAAGGTAAAGGGTCAGCTATAAATTTGAAATCCACCAAAGACAAGAAGCAAACCGGGATTTCTGAAACAGGTGAAGAAAATGTAGGTCTAATGGAGGACCAGACCTTCAATGGATGTGGCATGGACTGGGATGATGAAAGGGAAGTTTTACAGTCAAAATGGGTTGGATGTGAGACCCAAAGATGTCCCCACTGGACATGTCCCTGGTGCCTACCTGTGGGATTTGATTATAAAGATGAATACTTTTGTGATGATTGTGTCCTGTGAGGTGTTTTTTTCTTCTAAATGTCAAGGAAAAGGATTTGTTTGTATTTATGTTTGCCATCAATAACTTCTTTAAGTTATCATTTTTTATTTTAATCTGCCTGCTTTGTTGTGAGGATGAACTTTATAGATCTGAGAGTGCTGTACTTCAATTCAAGCTGTGAGGAGAATTCCTTAACCCTATGATATTGAGCATCATCATGTCTTTTAGTTTACTCAAAATGTTTTGTTCATTTTCAATCATTTCATGCTTATTTATTCTTGTTATAAAATTTAGCATGACCATATTTTTTTTTAGTCAAGAGGATACCATTACATTTGTCTCATGTGTTTCTGTATGGTATATTTCCAAATCTATTGATAATTTGTTGAGATAATTTTGTACAATTTCTATAAATGAATCCCTGTAATCCAAGATGCATGTAATTGGTAGCACTAATTGCTGGCAGTACTTTCTCTCCCTCAACATACCTTATTTACTGTACACATAAAACTTACTTAATTATCTAACAACCTGCTTACATATATCTACCAACATTTCAGTCTAATCTGTGGTCTTTAAAATCATTTAAATCCCGAGTGTAAGCCACCATTTTGAAATACCGCGCCATCACGGAGTCCCTTTAAATAAAAAAGTATATTTTCCTATGAAACTCCCCTACACTGCTTAAATGAATTAAAAAGTGAATTGATTAATTAAAAGAAATGAATGTGGCATCGTTCAGTGAGTGTATAATGGTACATCTGTGCATCCACAAACAGGTGAGTCCTCTCCACAGGCAAGCGTTTGTAACACTGCTCTCTCACAAGGACACCAAACACGCCAGCACTTGAGGCTGGCGAAATTAATGACTCTCACACACCTCTACGTTTTAACTATATGGACAACTCAGCCAGCTGTGTTTATTTCGCCTTACATGGTATTTCTATGTATGTGGCGAAATTATGTTATGCACCAAAAATTTCTGCGGCGAAATTTTAAGTATGCTAATTAATTTCGCTAATTTTCACTCTGTAAAAATATCGTTCATTCTCTGCACTGGATAAACACTAAACAGTAAGCCTACCTGTGTACCTCTATAACACATCAACATTTTGCTTAGATGTAACAGTCAGTCTGAAATGTGATTTGGAAGCAGACTACGAATTTTCAAACAGCTGATGAATAGACGAATGGCGAAATTAGTGATGTTTACGGTAGACAGATAGATGGAAATTATGGCGTGAAGGAGTCTGATTAACCCCTTCACGCCGGATGTTCAAAAAGCCCGCCTGGCTGATATATGGCGTGCTCGGCCGCGCGCGCTGGCGCACAGGAAACCTGAGCCGGCATGTATCTGCTTGTCACCTCCATATATTATGCTGCTGAAAGCCCTCATTACATGTATCCCGTATTTGCAAAGCAGCATACACGACGAGTCAACATATACCTGCTATGCATAATATAAATTGCGTCAACGCGAAATAAAGAAAGGGGAGAAAGGGGCAAGGGGGAAAGAAATAGAGAAAGCAGATGATTGTGTAGAGGAGGAAGAATGTTGAGAAATTATCAGCAAATACAACTCTGTTATCATCAGTCAGAGAGCTGCCAGATACTCCTTTGTCATCACAGACAATGTATGTGTGTGTGTGTGTGTGTGTGTGTGTGTGAGAGAGAGAGAGAGAGAGAGAGAGAGAGAGGTGGGCGAGACGCACCATTGCCAGATTATCGTACTCAGAGCCTTGTATTTACCTATTTCTGAGCCATAGCAATTGCCAAAAGACACCAATAATTAATTATTTTACTGATATCTACTTATATAGGCAGTTATTGGGGTTGAGGAGGCAGTTTTTGGGTCGGAAATCGGCAAAAATAGGAGGCTGAATATGGCAATCTGGCAACGTTGGCGAGACGTGATGGTGTCGGCGCCTCGGTGTCTGAGAGAGAGAGAGAGAGAGAGAGAGAGAGAGAGAGAGAGAGAGAGAGACAGCCAATGAGACTTCCTAATTTTAGACACAAGGCGGGAAGAAGGTGGTGCATACTGTAGCTCATTTTTTGTGATTGGTGGGAACAAGGATGGTGGGAGGAGCAATAGGATTTCAAGGACAACATACGGCGTCTTTACTTAGTAACCAACACAAAGTACGGGACAACTCAATAGAAGAAGAAACAGAATAGAAATATGACGCCTACGTAGGCATCATCGTATATGCTACTGGGGCTTCATGACGCCTACGTAGGCGTCATCGTATTGAAAGGGTTAAATAAATAATGGTCGACTGAGCAGACTGTCGTGGGTTTGATTAAATAAATAATGACTTGTTTAAGGGTTAAGGAGGGTAAAGTTGTAGGTTTATTCACGAGGCTGGCCAGTGAGAGAAGATGGAAGCCAAAGCTGGCAGTGTACATTGGAGTTTCCTAAGATGGAGATTACAGCAAAGGGAGAGTGAGTTAAGATGTGCTCTTTTTTTTAATTCAAATAGTCAAAGAATTTTATATAGTTGGTAGAATTAGGGGAGAGATAAACATCATAGATGTATTTAGCAATAGAATGACAACTAAATCTTAACCAGATGGTGGAAAATTCTGAAGAATCCAGATCATGAGCAGGAGAGTTGGTGATTTTGTTGTGTACATAGATGCAGCATCAAACCTTGGACTGAAATTTAGGGTAAGGGTAGTAAGAGGAAACAGAATAGACTACTAGTAGAACATAATAGATTAATAGATTACCACTACAGTAGCCCCAGAAACCTGTGTTTTTGTAAGGAAGAGAATGTGAGGTTTAGGGGAGGAGAGATGATGTCCACAGAGTGGAGATGAGAGTGAAGACTGTGAATGTTACAGAAATGTGAGGTCTGGCCTAAGGACATTTCTGGTCCCCTCCTCAGATGGGGACTCTAGGCTGTGTTTAAATTACATGCCATAAATTTTGAGGAAATCATATGTATTTTTTTATATAATATTTGGCCTATCCGGTGCTATCTATCTAGATAGTATAGATAGGTAGCACCGGTAGGCTTTCTGGAAGGGGGTCTGCTGGCCAGCCTCAGCTCATAATGGTGCAGGCAAGTGTTTTTTAGTGGTGCCATCTTGCTTGGCTCATGCTGCCTCCTGGATCTCATCTTTGATCCTCATTAGAGTTTATCTGGAGTTAATAATGATAGATGGACTTTAAGATAGCATGTAGATAGTCTTAGACCAGCCAGGACACTGTGCCTGCATGCTGACCACTCAGCTACTGCCTCCTCATGTGTCATATGTATGCAGTATGGGGTGGGAAGAAAGACTGGTGACTAGTTCTGAATGACTCGTGTTAATTGAGACAAAGAGAAATGGGAAGTAAGGACACTGGGGGGGGTTCGATAGGGTTGCAGCACCTCCACACTGGAAGTGACTTCACCTGTTTTAGGAGGCACCTTCCTGTCCACTTCTTCAAGGTAATAGAGGCACTCACATTAATTTGCTGTGTCTACAGGCAAAAACAACATTGTACAAATTTTCTAAACACTGTATTGGTTTGGCTTCCTCATTCATTGCTTGTGTAGAAGGAGCATCTTTGCAGACATTTTATATGTTTTTGTTCAAACCTTTATTGTCTCCTGTACTGTACCAGTGTTTTTATGTTTTAGGGTGATTCCCAGAGTGAAGTGGTCCAGGAGTTGATGAAGTTGCTGCTTAATGACAGCCTCCCGCCCATCATCACAACCAAGGTCCTCTCCCTCCTTGCCAACATCATCACCACACACACACAGGCCCAGGTATGTGCTAGTAAGACTATTGCCTTACTAGTAATCTTGAAGTGAACTCTCATATGACTATGACTGGCGGATAAATGGCAGATGGAGTTCAATGTGAAAAGTGCAGTATTCTGAGTGTTCAAACTATTTTAGTTAGACCTCATCTTGACTATGGTTCATTTGTTCATCATTTTACTATAGAATGGATATACAAAATGTTAGAATCGGTGCAGAGGGAGGGATGGAGGATGATGAAGAGGGGTTGAGGGGTTGAAACGACGAGGAACTCTCAAAACAAAACAGTGCATTCTCTAGAAAAGGCGAAGTAAATTCAGATTCAACAGGGACATAGGCAAAAATTGGTTTACTAACAGGGTGGTGGATGGTGGAATAGGCTTAGTCATGTGGTGAGTGCCACACACAATTGTCATTCAAAAAAATAGACTAGATATTCATGGGACAGCGATATTAGGTGGGGTTAGATACATTATGTAGTATGCTCACCAGAATAATGATTTAAAAATCTCGTCAAGAGTGTTTTAACCCTTTCATGCACCACGATGTGATTCACGTCAAAACAGAATCGTCTACATCAGCTTTTTAATTGAATCGTGTCAAAAACTTTATTCGCCAAAAATAAAGTATCTTTCAGAATTGCGTAATTTTTTTTTTTTGCGTTAAAGATCCAAGCTCGACCTATATAATAAACTTATTGTCAACTCTCTCGTGCCGTTGGATTTGAAGTGATAATTGCCCGTGGTTTAGTTGCCTCTCAGCAGGCAGCCTGTGAGCGCGACTGTCGTCCCTTTAAATTGTTTTTTCAGAGTCAGTAAACTTCGCTATTTATTTGCATTTCTCGATAATTTTTTTCTTCCATAATCTCTTCCAAAACCAATGATATATAATAATGCCAGGAAAAAGAATACTCGTGGGTGAAATCAATAACATGATAAAAAATTTCGCCGCACGGTCAGGTCATTCCACGAGGCCCCCTAGGGAGCCCCAGACGGATGTCGCAGTGGAAAAAGAAACTTATTAAACTTTTGGTGTGTGAAAGGGTTAATAAGGCAGAAAATTTTAATCTTATTTTGCTCACATTATGTGTACAGGTAGTCCTCGAGTTACGATGGGGTTTGGGACAGACAAGGTGGTTGTAAGTTGAATAAAATACTATTCAAATGTCCCCCCCCAACCTGTCTGTGTCCTCATGAGTTTGTCTCGCCCCAACCCTGCGTTTGATTGACCTGTTAGCCACACAATGTTGTTCAACGTTACAAAATTGAGCTCCCAAGTTTCGCCAAGGTAGCTGCGTAAGCCAAATGCCCCTCCAAATCATTGTACAGGGTTGGCGGGGGGCCAGTGTTTAGAAACAAAGGACATTTTTTATTCATATGAGTGGACAGTGTCACCTCTGCTGTATCTTCTGTGAATATTTCGTCCAACTTTGATTTGCTGTGTTCTGTAAATAGTTGCCTATAAGAACTGTTGTGGGAATATTGTGAGTGAGCTGTTACTGTGAGATGCCTATTTGGGTGCACTCAGCTGACTGACTGTCTGGTTTGGCTCACCCTTCTACCTGCTGTGAGTTGTGGAGGTTAATGGGTGAAATGAATGCAACTGAGACTTGAAAACAGTGGAGATAACTGAGTAAACTCACTCTTCCCGTGCTTGGCTTGAGTTCTACTCAACTAGGGTCTGTTAGATCTAGCAGTATGATATGCAGTATGGACCAGCCCACCCACACTTCCCCTGTCATGACTTACCCTGCTTGGCTGGGTCAGTGCATTGAGTACAGTGGCAAAGTAGGTGGGGGGGCTAGCAAGTGCAGGAACTCTGTGTAAACAAACAGCTGCTCTATGCACGGTGGGATACAGTATATTCTTGTCCTATGTGGTTTATTGAAATTCGTGTAATGTGGAATGAATTCGTGGAAGAGAATTCTAACCCTACTGTGGAAAACTTTATGTAACGTGGATTTATTGAACTAGGCAGGCAGCTCCCCCACTCTGGCTTTCATTTCTCTCATACAGCCATCCATGTACACATTAAAAAGCCCTGGTGACATCACACACCCCTGTCTCACACTCACACCAACACCAAAACTCTCACTCAACTCACCATTCACGCGTACAGAGGCACTCGCATCCTTATAGAAGGATTTGATCCCCTCCAGCAAATGCCCTCCCACATCATATATCCTTAGAACATCCCACAACCCCTTCCTGTCAACCCTGTCATATGCCTTCTCCAGGTCCATAAATGCAGCAAACAGCTTCCTATCCTTCTCTAGGTACTTTTCAACTACCATTTTGAGGGCAAATATTTGGTCTACACAACCCTCCCTTTCCTAAAACCCCCGTGTTCATCGCCTACACTTTCCTCTGTTATTTTCTTCATCCTCTCATTTAAAACCCTTCCATACACTTTTCCTGCCACACTGAGTAGACTTGTTCCCCTGTAACTATTACAGTCACCTCTATTTCCTTTCCCTTTGTACTGCAGCACAACAATAGCCTTTCTCCAGTCCTCTGGCACCTCACCCTGTTCCCATGCTAGGTTACATATCCATAACATCCATTCCACAACTACACCTCCTCCATACTTCAACATTTCTGCTGTTATGCCATCAGCTCCAGGGGCCTTTCCTACTCTTAACTTCTTCATTTCCTCCTCTATCTCACCTCTCTCCACCCTCCCCTGTGGATCTGGCCACCCCACACTGATCTTTATTCCCACACTAGTCACTTGTGCTTTCCCTCCCACACTCTCATTCATTACAGTTTCAAAGTGCTGCTTCCACACCTTCCTTATCTCCTCATTCCCTCTCACAAGCACCCCATCTTTCCTCTTCGTGCTACAAATGTCATTCTTTTCTCCCCCCATTCCTCTTTTAACTTCTTTCCAGAAAAGGTTTCTGTTTTGATATTTTGGTGAAATTTTCCTTCCAAAATCCTCATCTACTCTCCTTACTTTCCCTAAGCAGCCTCTTTACCAACATCTTACTCTCCCATCTCCCTCTCGTCTCTTCCGTCACATTTCTCTAACATTTTCTCGTATTTCTTTCTTTTCTCCTCAGCCACCTCTTTTATCTCATCCATCCATCACACACTCCCTTTCTTTCCTTTTCCACAAGACCTATACCTGACTACTTCCTCAGTTGCCCTGACCACTTACCTCTTAAACACCTCCTTCACTCCTTCACTGTGTTCTATCTGTGTTCTTGCTCTTCCAAGTACTTCCTCCACTTTCCTCCTATACATCTCCCTGTGGCCACTGTCACACAGCATCTCACTTGCTAGTTCCTTCCTACCCTTTTCCCTCTTTCCATTCCCTATGAATTCACATTTCTCTTTCATCCTAGTTTTGGTACTTCAGGTAACTCTCGATTTATGCGAGTTTGGTTTACGTGTTTTTTAAATAACGCAGTATCCAAAATCCAAATAAATGTTTAATTTACACATTTTTTTCACTTATACGCGATATTTTATGGAGTGGCCACCAGATGTCTCACGCAACTGGACTCACACGGCGCCGCGGCCACACTGCTGAGCTTAGTTCTTCCCGTGCGCCACTTGAACAACAATACAGTACCCACGCTGCCATGCTACTCAACAATAGGGGTGGGCAGGTACTGGTACTAACAGTACCAGCTATACGGTACGGTACCGGTACTAGACTGCTTGGTACCGGTACCAATACTAGCCAGTCGCTCATGGTGTCCCTCATTTCTTCCTCACACGAGTGAGGCTGAGACTGAGTGCCTGAGTGGATATCTCGATAATGTTGATATTCTCTCTCTCTCTCTCTCTCTCTCTCTCTCCGCTGAATGAAGTGAATATTTATTTTTCGATAGAAACCTACCTCTTGTTTGATTTACATTGTTTTTGATTTGCGCGACCTCTTCAAGGACACAATACTCGCGTAAATCGAGTTACCTGTACCATAAAGGGATCAGATCTACCATACATTCTTCTCACGACCTTTGCATCCACTTCATCCTGTCGCAACTTTGTATCCACAGCTGTATTTTTTTATTTTACATTGCGGCCTATTGCGCCGGTAGGCTTCTTTCCGGTGGGGCCTGATGGTCAGCCCAAGGCTTCTTCCTGGTGGGGCCTGATGGTCGGCCCAGCCTGTTCTGGCGCAGGCGAGTGTTTATAGTGGCGTCATCTTGCATTGGCTCATGCTGCCCTCCCGGAGTTCATCTTTAATCCTAGAATCTAGAGTCCGGGTTGATAGGTGGTCTTCTGGACAGCATGTGGGTAGTTTTAAGCCACTCGGCGGCGGCTGAAAAATCCCAGCTTGGCACCGGGCGGGGATTGAACTCGCGTCCTCCTGAACGCGGCGCCGTCACTCTGTCGACTCAGCCACCGCCTCCCCTGTATAATCTATTACACTCCTCATGTCTCCCCTTGCCTGGTATACCTGTGAATCAGTTTGTGCTTGAAGAAGGTGTTTGCCAGGAACAAACCCCTCTCAGCACAAACACCCACAAGGTATTGTCCATTCTCGTTCACTCCATCCACACCCCATTTCCCAACCACACCACCAATCTCCCTGTTTCCAACTTTTGCATTCATATCTCCAAACTCAAGAATTCTTCTTTCACACGGTTTTTAAACACTGTCCCAAGTCCTCCCAGAATCTCTTCATCTCACTCCTGCCTTTCCTTCCCTTATCATTTACTGGTGCATATACACACACCCATGCATACTATCCCTATCTTCCCCGTCATCCACACTGTCCTCGAGCCACACAACTCATGCCCACCCACTCTCGCCCACACTCATGGGGAGGCCAACAACGCACACCCCTGTCTCCCCCTTCCCCCCTCCACCCCCACCCATGCTACTCTCCCCTCCACACCCTCCCACAGCCTCTCCCCGCCATCACTCCCACACCCCCACACACCACAACCTTTCATATGTGTCTCACACCTAGCACATCAATCTTCCCTTTCTGGAATTCATTTATTATCTCCCTTCTTGTCCCTTCCTCATTCATCCCATTCACATTTTACATGCCACCCTTAGGAGGTCCTTCCTCCTCTTCCTCCTCCTCCTCCCCCCCTTCCCTGGGACAGATGGAACCCCCCTCCGCCCGTAGCTACTTTTCGTCCACCCTCGGAGGGGCCATTGGCAGTTGGCAGGGCTGATGCACTGCTCATTCCCAGAGGGACACGGCACCAGAAGATGAAAAAGGATAGAAAGGATAATGAGATGTAAAAACAACATCCCTTAACCCTTTCCTTGCTAAGCGCTCGCAACGAGACTATCCCCCCAGGCACGCTCGGGCACCCTGGCGGGGAAAGGGGATCTCTTTTAACTGCTGTATCTCAAAAACTATTCATCATAGCTACAAAACAAACACCATTGGAAAGAGGAGGCCAAGATCTACAATACCCTCTTGAGTTTTGCGCTCACTTCGTTCCGAAGGTATAGCGCTAAACTTGAGGATCGCAAAACTCGAGGTATTAAAAACGCTGTAAAAGCACTTATCTGTTCCGACCCGTGGATTTTTAATTTTTTATTTTTTAATTTTTTTTACACGTGGGCTATGGCGCCAGTAGACTATCCATTTGGGTCTGATGGTCGGCCTCGAGCCTGCCATGGCTCAGGCAACTATTTATACTGGCGCCATTATAATTGGCTCATGCTGCTCCCCGGAGCTCAATTTTTTTCCTCCTTTACTCCCTTGTTATCTCAAAAATGTACCTTGGAAAAAGGAAGAAAACAGGAAGAGAGAATGGGTCGTTTTAAAGCCACAGATGAAGCCTTATGATTGGCTGAGCTCTGAAAACACGCTTGTGATTTGCTGGGTGTCCAATGATGTCATCGCCGGCGCTCACCCGGTCAGTGGCAAAAGAAAAGAGAGACGAAGCGTGGTCAAGATTGAAAAAAACAAAAATCAAAGAAACAAAGAAGACTTTAAGGCAGCGAGAAATGAGTACGTGAAAGTGAGAAAGGAAGAAGAGAAACAATACGAAAAGGATATTGTGGAAAAGTGTAAAGAACAACCTAAACTATTTTATAGATTTATAAATGGAAAAATTAAATCAAGAGAAACAATTGAAAGACTGACTGAAGAGAATGTAGAGATCGAGGATCCCAACGGCATGGCGGAATTATTTAACAAAAAATTTCAACAAGTGTTTACCAAAGAGTCATTATTTAACGAACCACAAGAAAACAACTTAGATGTATATATGGAAGAGGTCAAAATAGATGAAGAGGAGATAAAAAAAATATTGGGGGAATTGGAAGAAGGGAAGGCCGTGGGACCGGATGGAGTTTCAGGTTTTATACTTAAAGAGTGCAGAAATGAGCTAGTTGGCCCGATATATGACCTCATTTTAAACTGGCACAGTGCCTAGGGAGTGGAAGGGGGCAGAAGTGGTACCTATATACAAAACTGGAAAAAAGGAAGAACCCCTAAATTACAGACCGGTGTCTCTGACCAGCATAGTATGTAAAATATGTGAGAAATTAATAAAAGAACAATGGATGAGATTTCTAGAAGAACATAATCTAATCACAAACAATCAATATGGGTTTAGGAAAGACTGCTCATGTGTGACAAACTTGCTGAGCTTTTGCTCAAGAGTGACGGACAAATTACAGGAAAGAGATGGATGGGTGGATTGCATTTACCTAGACTTAAAGAAGGCATTTGACAAAGTTCCACATTCAAGACTGCTGTGGAAACTAGAAAATAAAGGAGGATTGAGAGGGAAAATGAAGTGCTGGATGGAAAGCTACTTAAGAGGAAGAGAGATGAGAACCGTGGTTAAGGACACTAGATTGGAATGGAGAACGGTGGAAAGTGGAGTGCCCCAGGGGTCGGTTTTGGCACCAGTACTCTTCCTAGTCTATATTAATGATATGCCAGAGGGAATAAACAGCTACATGAGCCTGTTAGCAGATGATGCTAAACTGCAAAGACATATAAGAAACAGTGAAGACTGCAAGGAGCTGCAAGAAGACCTAAACAAGATTTGGAAATGGAGTCAGAAATGGGAGATGAAATTCAACGTGAAGAAATGTCATGTTATGGAAATGGGAAAAAGTGTAGAAAGACCAAAATGGACATATAAAATGGGAGATGGTGAAATATTAAAGAAAGTAAATGAAGAGTGAGACCTGGGAGTAATAATGCAAGATTATATGCAACCAGAAAGTCATATGAATCGGATCTTTGGTGATACATATAACATGGTGAGAAATATAGGTATGGCATTCCACTACATGGACAAAGAAATGATGAAAAAATTAATAACTACTATGATCAGACCTAAACTAGAATACGCAGAAACAGTGTGGTCTCCACATATGAAGAAACACATAAAAAAACTAGAAAGAATACAGAGGATGGCAACAAAAATGGTTCCAGAACTGGAGGGACTGACATATGAAGAGAGACTAAAGGAAATGGACTTACCAACACTAGAACAAAGAAGAGAAAGAGGAGACCTAATACAAATATATAGGCTATTGAGTAAAATGGAAGAAGTGGATAACGAGAAATTGCTACTAAGAGAGGAACCTTCCAGCAGGAATACTAGAGGACATAGTAAAAAGTTGAGGAAGGGAAGATGCTCAAGAGACATAAAGAAATATAGCTTCCCACAAAGAAATATAGAGGTTTGGAACAGACTAAGTGAAGAAATAGTATTGGCAAAGAGTGTGCAGAGCTTCAAGGAAAAGTTGGATAATTATAGATATGGAGACGGGACCACACGAGTGTAAGCCCAGGCCCTGTAAAATTACAACTAGGTAAATTACACACACACCAGACTCATCATGAACCATGGCAGATGTTTCTCACAAACAAAAATGGCTTTGCCATTTCCTAGTGTGTGTTAGAACTTATTTGGTGAGTGGTTCATACAAACCAAACATACCCAAGGGCAAGAAGAGAGCAGTGTTAAAGACGACTGCTCTCTTCTTGCCAAGAGCTAGGTATGGTTCATGTGAGTCACTCACCAAATATGTTCTAACACTCAAGAAATGATGAAATCGTTTCTGTTTGTCAGAAACATCTGCAATGGTTCCTAATGAGTCTGGTGTGTGCGTGTGTGTTTGTTGTTATTCGATCCATGTTTTTATGTGGTTGAGTCAAGATGGGTGGGTTTGCCGCGCACGCACAGTGGTGACAATGAGAACTGGCATGGAGGAACCACAGGCACGCCACACCCACAACTGTTTCTTCCTTCCATTTAACTGCAGCAACAAGTCCATAACTTGGGTAATGGCAGCACAAGCCGCGACAGCCCTTACTTTAGCAGATGACGCCATGTTGATACAGGGCAAGTGCTTTGTTTACATTGTGAATGTGGATACGGGCAACCGACCTTGGCCATGTGTGATGCACACCCGGAAAAGTTGGAGATGCTGGTTGCCCTAGTTGGCGCCAACTCGTTGGGAAGAAAAATGCCCTGTGTGACACCAGCTTAAGGATAACTGTGAACTCGCTCCCGGTTGGGCGTATGGGCATTGCCTGTAGCCCTAACGGTTGAACGAAAACGGCCATTGTGACACCACCTTAAGGCAGTGAAGCCGCTGATAGGGTGAGCGTCGGCGATGACGTCATCATACTCCCAGTGAATCATAAGCGTGTTTTCAGAACTGTCAGCCAATCGTAAGGCAGCCGCCTTCAACTGCAGCCTCAAAACGACCCGTTCACTCTATCTCTCTCTCTCTCTCTCTCTCTCTCTCTCTTGCCATAGCCACAATGTTTGGAGGAAAACGTCCAGTGTGATACTACCTTTAAAGGTAGCGTGCGTGACGCCGATGGTAAGTAGACGTGACCCGTAGGTGTCAAAGCGGCGCGAAACTCGGGGTGATAATGCGCGAAAGTCGGGATGGTAAGAATTTAGGACTAACCGCGAAACTCGGGTAGTGCGAAACTTGAGAGGGTACTGTATATGTGTGTGTGTGTGTGTGTGTGTGTGTGTGTGTCTGTCTGTCTGTCTGTCTGTCTATGTCGGCGCCATGGTAAGTGCCACAAACACCACACACAGGCAAAGCAATGCCTGGAGAAGGTAGGGCACACACACAAAAGCAATTAACTGGGCCATGGCGAAGGTAAATAATGGCGGGTGGGGCTCTTGTTGTGTTGTGGTGCAGTTCTTCAGTAGCTGTTTCAGTGTCACAGGCAAAAGGTGAGCCGAGCAAATCGAACTGGCCTTCAATTGCCTTGAAATCAGCAAATCTTTTGATAAATTCCTCCTTTAGAGCCATCAGCTGGGAACTGTACTTGTCTGATAATGCTTGTGTAACAGCTCGTGTTTTCAACAGAGAACATGAACATAGTTTTGCTTTTTAAGCTGCTTGGCAAAAAGTTTAAGTTTGGTTTGAAAGGCTTGCACTTCCAAGTACAATTCATGAGCAAATACACCTTTGTCTTGTAGTTTTGTGTTTAACCCGGTAGCATCAGGGATCATGTTTCTTAACCGGTACAGTGTCGTCTTTTGTCATTGATAATGGTCATGCCAGGTTGCACTTTTTTTCGTATTTTTTTTATTTGCCCCTAAAAATGTAAAAAAATTACAAATGATTTGATATATATATATATATATATATATATATATATATATATATATATATATATATATATATATATATATATATATATATATATATATATATATATATATATGTATTATTTATATGCGAGGAATGGAACCCTAGATTGTTGTTGTCTTATTTTTCTGCGTCTCAGAGCTAACGATGTCATACCAGGAAAGGAAAATTTATCTTTAAATTTTTTTAGAGCCTATATTCTTTACATTATAAACACTTCTCACTACCCTAAAACGTGAGTAATGTATAAGTACTTCTTTACATCATAAAAACCTAAAAAATTAAACAGGAATTGTAAGTACAAGAAAATGTTTGGATGTGTGTCAGGCAATACCGCTCGCTTCAAGGCTGTCTGTACTACAACCTTAGTTCTCAAAGTTCAACAAAACACTATGAAGCTTCCGACGATAGGTTTTCATTTCCGATTACTCTGAACCATAATTTACAAGTCCACATGCCTTACTGATTATAGGATCAAGGAGTAATTACCTAGAAGAAAGTAACTTAACTTCTTGTATAATGATTTTTGTTTGAATGCGGACAAATGTACAGAAAGGCCCTTTAACATCCATTTAAAAATACGAAAACTTGTCAAATTATTCCTCTTTACTGTCAATTAACAATGTTGCATACACAAACAAAAATTAAGGGCGTATAAGCACTCAAAAGAGCTTGTGTATATATACGTACTAAACACTTCCCTAAGAGGTACGTATATGTACATACTAAACACTGTACGGGTTAATGGTCCCTCCAAGCGAGAAAAATGAGAAAAAATCACCCCTCACACAAACCATTTCATAATATATATCAAAGCCTTTCTGATCAGATTATGTATCATCTATTTTGGGGGTAAATATCATGGCACAAATTTGGCCCGTCGCTGCTACACGGTTAAGCCACAAATTTGGCCCGTCACTGCTACCGGGTTAACTCATTCAGCTTTTGCATAATGTCTAAGGCAAATGCAAAATCACAAACCCATTTGTCACTCTCCGTTTCCTTTGAAAAGTCACAAGAGATTTCTTCCATATTTAAAAAAAACATGACAATCTCTGCTTTAACGTCCCACACCCGCTTTAGTACTTTTCCCATGCTTAACCAGCGGACATTTGTGTGGTACAACACATCAAAAAAATCTGCCTCGATGTCTTCCAAGAAACTTCGGAATTGCCTGTGTTTCAGTCCACGTGCTCTTATTGAATTCACTTGATCTATAACATGTTTGAGTTTTAAAGAAGACTTACAGAGGCTTTCTTGATGTATGATGCAGTGAAAAGACAACGCACTTTGCGATGGAAAATCTTTTTATTTTATCATTCATCAAGGTCACTAAACAAAATGCTCACATTATTATTTGGCATTGCTAGGTAACTTTCTCTTTCAAATTTACTAACATTTGGCGGGCTGGATGAATTCCTTTGGCGGGCCGCCTGCGGCCCACGGGCCGTAGTTTGCCCACACCTGTGACACCTCCAACCTCATTGGTTACAGTACTGCCACTGCACAAAGCTTGTTAATCATGGTTGAACATAATTTGAATATTTTCTTATTTCCTAGCCAGTGTTTGAAGAGGTGATGAGGGTTGCCCAGAGGACCAAGTCGAAGAAGGTGCTGGCTCAGGTGGTGCACTCAGCGTGTGCCCTGGCCCAGTGTGTTCCTCCTGACCCCAAGCTACAGGACCAAGTGATCCAGTTGGCTCTCTCCCACATCACCACCACCAAATTCATTATTCTAGTATGTGATGATCTTTAATTGTTCAGAATTTTTGTATAGAGACAATGATGGTGTAGTTCAATTGGCTTAAATATATATAGTGGCAGTCCTTTTCATTTGTATATAATTTTCATTAAAACTATTGATATTCTCAGTCAGTAGTCAGCCATTCAGGTCCGGAGACGTCAAGGTCTTAGAGTCCTTTTATCATGTTCCCCTGCATACAGATAAACAGTGTTCAATTTTTTGTGGGATGAGCATTTGTTTGCCTAGTGTGAGTATGGAAGCAGTAAGGATAGCCATGGGCCAGTGGAGGCTGATGCAGCAGCATCCTGTACTCAGAGAAGCTCTGCTTCATAATTCCCTTATTTTTGCTTAATTTTTCAATAATTTGTTTATCGATTGTATATAGTTATAAAAATTTCTCATTAATCTGACCATTAGAGCTCATGGAAAGAAGACTTAAATTTGGCACAAAATTGATTTTGAATGAATTCCCTTGGTACAGTCGGCTGTAGAGAGTAGTGTCACACTGTCCAATAAGTTCGAGCAAGCAAAGCAAGGCAACCGCACACATGAACAATAAAGGTAATCCTATCTCATCGTGAGGTGTTGTGGTGACTGGTGGTCACAGGTGCACTCTATACATTTAAAAAAAGATTGCCCAAAACCAAAAAGAAAAAAAAAATGACAGCCGAGATCAAAACTTTATTTTATAAACCTTTTAAAAAAAAAAGGCTCTAAAAATGGATATGAGGGTTTCACGGGTCTTTGGGTACGGCGCTGGCAAGAATAGGCTATTCTATACAGCCCGTCATCTTGGGCCATGGTACAGTTGGAGCTGTCACATCAGTGGTTATTTGATACTCATAATTTGAGCATGAGAAAGAGAGAGAGAGAAAGAGAGAGAGAGAGAGAGAGAGAGAGAGAGAAGAGAGAGAGAGAGGCTGGGTGGGGGACACACATGTCCATCAGCGACAAGGGGTCAGCTAGTCACACACACACACACACACACACACACAATTGTCTTTGAGGCCTTTATTGGGGAATTAAGGCCGAAGTAAACAACAGACCCCTCCCTTGCTTTGCTGTTTGAGGAGGTATTACATTAGTCCTGCCTCTCGGAGGGACAGACAGCATGCACATATTTTTCAAGTTTAATAAGAAAAAGTGTTTCAAACTGTTTCGTGATGTTTTACCTCACCATCTCTCTCTTGTAAAGATGAAGGTCTATTGTACACACACTCAAATAAGTATCGCTACACTTTCAGCACGATACAAACTTACACCAAGGACGAAGCCATTGGCTTAGGCTACTCAAGTTGTTATCACTGCGTGTGTTGGGTGTGGCTTGACTTGCCTGAATCAAGTGAGTGGGATTTGTAAATGAAGCAGTAGAATTTGACCTGGCACGGTAACGCTTCATGAAACACACAGGTGGAGTGAAATTTTGCTTTAACACTTCACACACAAATGAATATCTAGTTAAATTTTCGTCCATATAGGATACAGTATGATAAACACCTTGCGTTATTGTTAGACTTGATCTTTCTTACCAGCAATGCTTTTAGAGTTGCAATTTGAAGTTGTGTTTTTTTCAGATGCCCACAGCTTGTTCGTGAGAAAAATGACACGGTCAGTGGAAGCATTAGTTCCAGGATGGCACATTATGAACTGAACTATATCTGACATGCATTGATGGTTGAGGTTTTTGTCTTTGACATGGGGCAATACTTCTACCCACCGCTGTTATGTATATCATATGAACATTATTGTTTTATAATTTGTGAATGTAAAGCTTAAACAAGTGGCACTCAAATCACTCCGTTAATATTATGGTGATATCTGGTATCTCAGTGTCTCCCTTCCTCTCTATCCCTGCCTAGATTACTGGGTTGCTCAGTGTAAAACTCGTCGGACTCCACAGTAACGACAATTTTTTGAGTGTGTGTACCTCATCACACACACACACACACACACAAAAAAAAAATCTATGATGCACTGTGGGTATATATTTTCAAATATTACTGTTATGTAGTAACTTCTGCCTTATATTATTTTTTTCTTTGGATCAAATGTTCATGGTATTGAGTGATAACCTGTGATTTTTTTTTTTTTGGTGTCTATTTTACCTGACATCATTCCCTTATAAAGCTAAATTAACCCCTTCACTACGGCTGGGCCAAAACAGTGCCCAGCCCCGTATCCGGGATGGCTGCGTGCGTCAAATTTCAAATGTCGCTACTGAATATAACAAGTTTTCAGCCATAAACTCAACATAATCATCATATATTATATATAAAAACATGCAAAATTAAATGGTGCACATAAAGGAACATAAATTAATAGATAATTTTGAAATGTATGCATAAATATACAGAGAAATTTGCATTATGCATAGATGATGTGTGTCTGCTGAATTGTATTTCCTTATATTAGTTGTGATACAGAAATAGATTTGTGGAAGAGAGGGAAGGGAAGGACTCATACATAAGATCATGGAAAATATCCCACTGATTCACTGGCAATACGCACAGATCTCACGGAGTAAAAGGCTGAAAGGCCGTGTATTTACCTAGTTGTATTTATTTATTTACCTAGTTGTGACATATGGGAAAAGAGCTACGCTCGCGCTGTCCCGTCTCCATAGCCGCTCTTATCCAACTTTTCCTTAAAATCATGAATGTTTCTTGCACAAACCACCTCCTCCTCCAGTCCATTCCACAGCTCAATGCTTCTGTTTGGGAAGCTAAACTTTTTCACATTTCGCCTACACGTGGTCGCCCTCAACTTCTCTCCATGTCCTCTTGTTTCTCTCTCGCTCCACACACACAGGTCCTGTCTGTCCAGATTCTCCACCCCACTTGCCACCCTGTACACCGCTATCAGGTCTCCTCTTTCTCTTCTTCTCTCCAGGGTTGTGAGCCCCATGCTATTGAGTTTCTCCACATAAGTCCAATCCCTAAGTTCCGGTACCATTTTAGTTGCCACTCTCTGTACTCTTTCCAGCTTTCTTATATTCTTCTTTTCGTGAGGAGACCAGACCACTGCTGCATACTCCAACCTTGGCCTTATCATTGTAATTATTTTCTTCTTCATCTCTTCGTCCAAATTCACAAATGCCGTCCTTGTGTTCTTCAGCAAATTTATAGTTTGTCCCGTTATCCTGTTGATGTGTTTGTCCGGTGACATGTTCTCTGAGATAGTCACTACCAAATCCTTTTCTTCCATTCTTCTGCATATTATCTCATTCCCATCTTATAATCATATTCACATCTTCTACCACTCCTACCAAACTCTATTTTTTTACATTTCCCAAGGTTGAATTCCATCTGCCATGTACCACTCCACTTCCATATTTTGTCCAGGTCCCTCTGCAATGGCTCACAGTCTTTCACATCATTCATTCATCTTAATAGCTTTGCATCATCTGCAAACAAACTCACATAGCTGGTCACTCCGTCCTCCATATCATTTATATAAACAGCAAACATTATTGGCGCCAGCACCGAACCTTGTGGGACCCCACTCCTCACAGGGCAGCAGTTGGAAACCCTGTCCCTAATTAATGTCTTCATTTCCCTGTTAGTTAGGAAGTCCTCCAGCCACTGAATCAGTCCCTCACCCACTTCACCCCTATTTTTAATTTTCCAAATTAGTCTTCTGTGTGGTACTTTGTCGAATGCCTTTTTCAAATCCAGGTATACCCCATCCCCCCAGCCTTCTCTCTCTTGTAATAAATCTGTCACCCTTGAGTAATAACATAACAAGTTGGTGACACAAGATCTCCCTCTCCTGAATCCAAACTGGCAATCCGAGATAATTCTCTCACTTTCTAAAAATCTGACCACCTGTTTTTAACTAGCCTCTCACATATCTTCGCAACCACACTAGTGAGTGATACTGGTCTATAATTTAATGGGTCCTCTCTCTTTCCTCTTTTATAAATTGGTACTGTGTTTGCTCTCTTCCAATCCTGTGGTATCCTTCCTTCACTCAGGGAGGCACTCATTTAGGAGTGTAGTTTTTCTGCAAGTTGCTCACTACATTCTTTCAGGATCCACCCTGATACTTCATCTGGCCCTGTTGCCTTTCTTACATCCAGCTTGTTCAAGCTTTCCTTGACCTCCTGCACCGTTAACTGTATCTCCTGCATAACCCTTCCTCTTTCCTGGCCCGGTGGTTGTACGAATTCGTCTTCCATTGTGAAAACTCTATGAAAGCTGTTGTTCATCACTGCTGCCATCTCTGCTGGGTCTTCGTATGTAGTTCCATACATTTTCAGTTTATCAATTGTTTCTCTATTCTTTAATTTGCCATTCACATGTCTATAAAATAATTTAGGTTGGTCTTTGCATTTGTCGAATATATCTTTTTCATATTTCCGTTTTTCTTCTCTTCTAATCTTTGTATATTCATTCCTTGCTTGTTTGAAATTGCTCCACCCGTTGCTTCTTCTTTGTCTCCTCCATCCCTTCCAGGCTTCCTCCTTTCTTTTTCTAGCCGCCTCGCATCTTTTGTTAAACCACTCCTTTTTACCATCATCCTTTTTGGTTACCTTAGGGACATATCTATTCTCAGCTTCTTTGTACAGCTTTAAAACTCCTTCCACTTGTCTTGAGTACTTTTGGCTTTGTACAGGCCACTCCAATTTTCATTTTCAAAAAAAGTTCTCATATTAACAAAGTCTGCCTTAGAGTAGTTATATCTCCCTATTTTGTGATCCTCTTTTCGGTCAGTCGTTCTCTTTTACTTCAAATTCCACAATCGCATGGTCACTTTTTGCTATTGGGCAATCTATTTTAATATTTTCTATTACCTCCAGTTCCTTGCTAAAAACCAGGTCTAATCTTGATGCCTCTCCTTCTTTCCCGAATCTAGTATGTTCTTTAATCCATTGCGTCAGCACATGTTCCATTGCCAGTTGCAGGAGTCTTCCTCCCCACGACTCTTCTGTTCCCTGTGTCTGCCAATCCTCCCATTTTACCTCTTTGCAATTAAAATCACCCATTAAAATTATTCTCTCACCCTCTCTCAACATTCCATCCAGGCAGCTCACTGTGTCTTGTATCATTTGTTCATATTCTTGGACCTTCCATGCATTGGTTCTTGGTGGCACATACCCAACTACATACTGCCTCCTTCCTTCAGCACCCACAATTTTCACTTTCAGTACCTCTGCCAAGCCTTCACCCTCAATCATCTCTTCCACCCTAATGCCTTTCCTTACCATCAACATCACACCTCCTCCCTGTTTTCTCTTTCTGTCTCTCCTCCATATATTGTATGCACCTTCTCCAATCCCCACCACCTCAACTGAGTCACACAACTTAGTTTCTGTCAGCCCCACAATATCAGGTTCTCTGTCTTTCAAATAGTCGTTAACTCTTTCATTGCTAAACGCTCGAGCGTTAGGTGTATTTGCTGGTGGTGCTAAACGCTCGCTGTGAGCTCCACCCACACTCAAATCTCCCGCATATGAGAGTGTTCCAACACTAATTCTCACAACACAGGATGTCAATTGAGTGGGTTCTTCACAAAATTTGGTGGAAAATCATTTCAGCCCAGCGCGGCAAATCTACGGACGAGTAACTTGTGGATGTTCTTGCCCAATAAAGAGGCATTTTTGCATAGCTTCACCTATCACCTGACTGATTCTTTGACCAAATAGTTGTAAATATTGCAGTTGGCAATACTCCCTTGCCAGAATCTGATGGAGAGATGTCTGCAGTTCCCTCAATATGGCTGATCATGCCGCATGCACCGACGTAAGTGTTAACATTCAACACTCTCTGAACGTGCATGTACGTTCACAAGAGAGGCATACATAACCGATTCCTATAGATCAGGACCTCCTCTTTCCAATGGTGTTTTTGGTTTTTAGCTGTGATGAATAGTTTTTGAGATACAGAGGTTAAAAGAGACCCCCCATTGGGCTGCTCGACTGCACCTGAGGGGAGAGTAGCGTCCGCACCGCGCGCAAGGAAAGGGTTAAACTCTATCCATGATGACACTATTCCATTGATATTCGTATAAGACACTTTCCATCCTTCCTCCTTTCCTGTTAGATTTTTTCTCTCCTTCCTCTCGTCACCATGAACCACTTCCTCACTTTCATATCCATTACTCTCCAAAAAACTCCTTCTTTTCTTCTTCCGATCTCTTCTCATTTAAATCACAAACCTCACCTCTGAGTTCATTCAACTTGTCTCTCTCTTGTTCATTCAGATCTTTTCTCAGTCACATAATTTTGGTGTCTTCTTCTCCCGCTAGCTTCCAAGCTCCTGCCAGGGCCTCTTCTGCTTCGCTCTGTGCCTTAAATCTTATCCTAATTGGCTGATCTCTTTCTCCATTGTGTTTTCCAATCCTATGACAGTCATCTATTTCTTTCACCAGGTCACTTCCCTCTTCTTGTACCCTCCGTACAATCTTCTTCACTACATCTTTCAAGATGTTTTCCCTCTCCGATTTGTTTGGGGTCTTCTCCTCCTTTACACCGAACACAGTGACTTTTTCTCCACCGTGCCTCTTACCAGTGCCTCATTTTCTTTGATTACCTTCACCACCTTCTCAGCCTTCCTCTCCTCCAACTGCTTCTCCACAATCTCCTTAAAGCTCTGTACACTCTCACTCTGCATCATCTCACCATCTTTATCAACTTTCTGTTCCAAATTCTTGACTCTTTGCTCCACTTCCACTTTTTCTTCACTTCACTTCTCCTCCCACTTATTCCGCTCCTTATTCATCTTTTCCACCGAATCCACGCTTTCCTTTATCCCCTTCGAGCATTTTGTTATCTGAATTTTAAGCTCTACCACTTCTGCTTGTAGATCACTTATCTTTCTCTTGTCCTCCTCTCTCTCCCTTCTCAACTCACTCACCATCTTCATCACCACTTCAAAATCACTCTCCAACCCTTTCATTCTTCTCTGCAATAATTTATTTTGCAATTCACTGTTCTTTTCCTCAAAACCCGAGAAATCCGCTACCAGCTGTTGTTTACGTGATGGAGGCATAAACAGATCCATCTCGGGCTCGGTACAGTTCTCCATTTTTTTCCTTCCAGTATCCACTATATGACACTTTCTCCTCCTCCCTTCCTCTCAACCTCTTTCTGGGACTAGCACCAGTAATACCCTCCCCCGCATGTCAGATGTTATATGTAAAATAGGCAAACATTAAAAAGCTAAAATGTTAAAAGTCACAAAGTCAAAATGTTAAAAAAATTAAAAATCCCTTGGTGTGTGTGTGTGTGTGTGTGTGTGTGTGTGTGTGTGTGAGAGAGAGAGAGAGAGAGAGAGAGAGAGAGATCCACTGATAGAGAGAGAGAGAGAAGGAGAGAACAGCATTCTCTCTCTCTCTCTCTCTCTCTCTCTCTCTCTCTCTCTCTCTCTCTCTCTCTCTCTCTCTCTCTCTCTCTCTCTCTTCTTGCGATCATAGATTAGTGCACGTCATTATGAGAGCTCATTCAACAG